>NC_054708.1:13622918-13709396 GCF_016097555.1 Gigantopelta aegis | reverse complement strand
GGTTTAATGCTGAAATGGTTTCGTCAATTTGGCTTTTACATCCACACAGTTCGATCCACTGTTTAAGACTAAGGACAATACCTCGCTTGGTGGGGAAAGTTTTCCCCTTGTCACTATCAAATTTCCTTATGTGAATAGCTGTGTCCCCTTTCGATAACTTGGCCACCACGTAGACGTTAGTTCCAAGTTCTAGACGACATCTCGCTTCATCACTTGTGGAACAGGCCATCTCTGGATTGAACGTAGATCTGATAGTTTTCGGCGAGCTAATGACAATTAAACCGTATCTATCCTTTTTATACTCTTACTGCCAGGGGAGCATTTTAAGTAGGTCAGGGTCGGGTCAGTAGGACGTTGCACACGGCACATTAGGCCAGTCTAAGTAGGTCAAGGTCAGTCTAAGTAGGTCAAAGTCAGTCTAAGTACGTCAGGGTCGGGTCAGTAGGACGTTGCACACGGCATAGTAGGCCAGTCTAAGTAGGTCAAGGTCAGTCTAAGTAGGTCAGGGCCGGGTCAGTAGGACGAGGTCACGTGACAAGGCCGTGACGTCATCAAGGTCAAGGTCACGGAAAGTAAGTCATGACCCCATACAGGCCTTGGTACTACTGTCAATGCAAAATATTACAAAATAACATGAGTTGGCTGTTGGCAAAGTTGGAGATGTGGCGCTTTCACTTTGACTGGTACAAGTTCATAAGCGTATGAAACAGGGCGGCAGTGGGGAGGGGCAACAGCTATGTACAAGTTGTTACAAACTGTGGGGTGGTTCTTTCCAAATATGTCCTTGACGATCCTGTGAAGGTTGCATAGTACCAAAGAAGAGAGTTCGTTGTCAAATATTTACGGAGTGAAAGCAGCTGTGGGTGTGATTGGTAGTAATATGTGACATTGATTATTTGTGCAAATACTATTATCCATTAACAATAAATAATTACACATTAATTTGTTATACAGTTGTTATGCAGTATATACCAGAGGTTGAAACTAATGCGGGGTACCCCCAAAAATGGAACTGCAATTTTCAGCAAAAATGTTGGTTGCTATTAAAAACATTAATTAAATCTCTTAAATGGTGTGTGCCCCCCCCCCCACCCCCACCCCCATTTCTTGGAGGTAGATTAGAGTGAGGTGCCACACTTTTTATTGCTGTACTTCCTGGGTGTGTTGATACGATGCTTATATCAGTTTTATTATTAAACGTTAACATTATCGGCAATAGGAATTGATTTGGACTATTAGAACCTGAATGGTCTGGCTATCCATTTCTGCCAAAAGGATCGCTTGTCAATAGACTCCATCTTGGCATTGTGTCACCACAAGCTCCGACTTCGCTCGTCGAGCTGATGAAATGGAATACATATTCACCTCCTATCCATTCGGTAGTAGAATGTAGCCATCTCCGACGAAATCGCCGATGAGCTGAGAGGTGTCCCTGGGGTAAATTCAGTCAACCGCTTGTCCCTAATGTCCGCTAGACTGGTTTATGCGCTTCACGGTAAACCAAATGGTCACGCGGGGAACCAATCAAATAGTTCGCAAACGTTAGCGAAACGTTTGCTGGCTGAAGGTAGGGCTGGTGTCGCCCATGACGCACTTCTGGTACTGCGGTCTGATCTTGCTGAGCTACAAGATCCAGTGATAACTATACCCGTGGTTAAAGTGGGCTAGCCTGTTTTATACCCCTAACCCTAACCCTAACCCTCATTTTTTATTACTAACCTGTATACAAAATAAATAAATAAATAAATAATAATAAACGCTTGAAAAGAAAAGCAACTATTGCTTTCATAAAAATAAAACTATCACAGATTAGTCATTCTAGAAGATATTTCGATATTCTCTAGCCCAAAATATATAAATTATGATGGGAAAAAACCCTCTGGACATTGAAATACAGACTAGAGAGGTATATTCTGGGCTAGCCTGTTTTATATCCCGGGGTATATTCTGGGCTAGTCCGGGGGGTATATTTTGGGATATTACACCGGCATCCGGTTGAGATGGCGGAGGTCTGGCATTGTCTTGCTGGCCACTCTCCTGAACGGTGGCCTTCCGCTTAGCAACAGCACCTTGTCGGGGACGGCGACTCTACAGGGGCTAACTCCCGTGGGAACGGAGGTGTCACTGGAGTAGCCAAATTCGGAGCTGGAACAAGGGTGGTCGGCGATTCCCACACCGCAGCGTTGAGATCCGTCACTGGCGAGTTCCACCGATCCGGATTAGCAGGCTTTGGATAGTCTCGCTGGGAGTTGAGCTGTCGGTTTAGCTTCCCCACCCCTACTCCACCCCTCTCTCGCCCCTGGCCCTCTTCCGCATTCGTCTCGGCATCTTAGTTTCACCGTACACCAAAGTCACGGTGTACGTAGCAAGTAACTCTGCTAAAACATTTATTTGTTTATATTTATCATAGTTTGACATCCAATAGCCGATGTATTTTTCGTGCTAGAGTGTCGTTAAACATCTATTCTATTCTATTCTGCTAAAACAGCAAACGACGCGATGATTTCCCCCAGAGGGAAGTCGGGAGGGGAGGGGGAGGGGGAGATCGACAGCACAACAAATCAGAAGTGAACTGTGTAGTGAGACCTTTGGCGAAATAAAAATATTTAAAATGCAATACTCTTCTTCATATTCATTCCCAGTCTGGAGCTCGACGCGGTAAGACGTGTTTGTTTCGCATGTGCACACTGCACGTTCTTTTGCGGCTCGACTTGGGGATTCTTCACTTCGTTATTTTTGTCAGCGAAGTGAAATTTTCTACTGGGATGTATGCGGCCATTGGAACTGATTGAACGCTGGAACGCTTCTTGTTTCGACAGTCTGCACCACCAGGTTGGATTCTTTTTTAGCGAGATTCCTTGCCTCCACGTCATGTCTCCGCCTGACTATGTTGACTTGCTTTTTTCGTGACTCGTTTGACGGCCATTCTGCAGAACGCCACGGTTGTTCGCGTTTAGTCTCTACATGTCCGAACCTGTCCTAACAACACTGGAAGATTGACCGCCCCACTCTAAGAAGAAATAGGAAGCGGGGTCGGCCCCTACTACTCTTTTCTATACTTTACTTTGTTTTATTGTGATACCATCTCGTATCCTCCGGAGTCGGGCCCGTCCGCAACACTATACCAACCCATGACGACTGGACTATAGCCTAGTCTGATTCTCTTTCTCGTTCAGACGGACCCGGCTTCTCAAGATCTGTATTTCAGCACGGCACTACACCTTCAACGTCTATTGACTGTCAATCTAGGGGTTTTCTTGACGGGATGCAACCCATCTCGTCTCTACAAGCTGTGCACCCTAACGGCCGTAACGAGGCCACTCACGTGGACATATAGATCGGACTTTAAACTTTTAGACCTTCGTTCAAAAGTTTATGTCAAAATTACTTTCTTGTTTAATATTATTAAATAGTCCGATCCTCTCTTCTTTCTCTTATTTATTTTTGGACTGTCCTAAAATGTTCCAAATTATATAAATATTCTTTGGCTTGTAACTTGTTTCTTCTTTTTTTTTTTTTTTAATTCTGGGTTCGCAGCCCGGTACCGTCTCCCACCTAGAGCGAGCTTTAACGGCTTAATGGGCAGGTGTACCGGCCTCGGTGGTGTCGTGGTTAAGCCATCGGACATAAGGCTGGTAGGTACTGGGTTCGCAGCCCGGTACCGTCTCCCACCTAGAGCGAGCTTTATCGGCTTAATGGTCAGGTGTACCGGCCTCGGTGGTGTCGTGGTTAAGCCATCGGACATAAGGCTGGTAGGTACTGGGTTCGCAGCCCGGTATCGTCTCCCACCTAGAGCGAGCTTTATCGGCTTAATGGTCAGGTGTACCGGCCTCGGTGGTGTCGTGGTTAACCATCGGACATAAGGCTGGTAGGTACTGGGTTCGCAGCCCGGTACCGTCTCCCACCTAGAGCGAGCTTTATCGGCTTAATAGGCAGGTGTACCGGCCTCGGTGGTGTCGTGGTTAAGCCATCGTCCTTAAGGCTGGTAGGTACTGGGTTCGCAATCCGGTACCGGCTCCCAACCAGAGCGAGTTTTAACAACTCAATGTTTAGGTGTAAGACCAGTACATCCTCTTCTCTCTCACTAACCACTAACAACTAACCCATTGTCCTGGACAGACAGCCCAGATAGCTGAGGTGTGTGCCGAGGATAGAGTGTTTGAACTTTAATTGAATACAAGCACGAAAATATGTTGATATGAAATGAAAGGGTAGATGTACGGTCGATATAACGACTTTTCTCTCACAAAATAATACTAACGCACTATCCTGGGCAGACAGCCCAAATACCTGAGGTGTGTGTGTGTGTGTGTGTGTGTGCCCTGGACAGCGTGCGTGAACCTTAATTAGATGTATGCATTGAACTAAGTATAAATGAATCTGGACGACAAAACCATCCTCCACAATTAAAGCGTATCTCTGTACAATGCAGTCGAATGGGAATTTGGCAAAATAGTGGTTGATTCCATGAATCTCTATCTAGTGCCTCGTCTATAAGTCTTTTTGATGACTAAAATTACATATTAAAGATATTTTCTTGTTTAGAAGCTCAGTGTTTATATAAACAAGATGTTTGATGTTCTAAAGTTTGTAATATCTATAACCGGAATTTACTTCCAATAATTTAGTTCGTACGGAAAAAACCGTAAGTTATATGTATATGTATATGTATATGTATATGTATATATATATATATATATATATATATATATATATACACACAGAGAGAGAGAGAGAGAGAGAGAGAGAGAGAGAGAGAGAGAGAGAGAGAGAGAGAGAGAGAGAGAGAGAGAGAGAGAGAGAGAGAGATAGATAGATTATTACCAGAGTGTTTTTCGGTATCGTCAATATCATATATTAGGAATAAAAATTGTATTATGCGAGCCTCTGACGATACCGAAATACACGAGGGTAATAATCTCTTTATCATATAAGCTCAAGCTTAATACAACGTGTTTTTGTAAACTGTACACGCAACTTTAATTCCAGTCCGCCATTACTAGATATTCAAATGACGTAACATTATGTGGCGCGGTGTATTTTTGATTGGAAATGACATCAAACTCGAATGTCCTTACATCAAAATAAAGTTATGCCTAACGTTTTTTGTTTTCTGAACGCTGGACAGCTTTCAGTGTCAAATTGCCATTAAAATGTTTTTATTTGATGACTATGAATGCATACGTCAATCATGGAGTGTCACCCAAGTACGTTTGCTTAAATGTCAATAAACCTAGTGCCGAGACCTCGACTAATTTACTTCTAATTAGCAAAGTTATCAAATTCTTAAAGTATGTGATCTGAAAAATATCACATACTTTGATTGCACTGAAAATGTAAGATATTATATGATATATATATTACATATCTGTTCAATCTTACTAATCTAATACAAACATCAAATCCGTGCAATAAAATAATCTGTATTAGCACATGTGCAATCCGGACCGGAACTTTTATACGGGGAATCCCCTTTTTGTTTTTATTGCAGTTAGCGCCTGACGTCATATATGATTTACAAATGACGTCACATCGTATTTGAAACATTACACAAGGCTGCCCCAGAGTATGCTTCTTAACGTTAAGTACATCCATGAAAGGAGTTTTGATCATAGATTTAAAGCCGCACACCCTAGTTCCATCCAGCGAAAATAAATTATAATTTGGTTAATCTACAAACCTGTAACACACTTAGATCACGTTTTTATCAAATGGAGTGAAAAAGCAGGTTTTATATCGATAAATACCATGGGAATCCCCATGTCCCAATTGCTTGAAATAATTTTGAAAGTTGGTATTCTGATGTCACCGGTAGAAGCACAACAATGCCTACGTCACGACAAATTTCACAGACTTGGGGTGCGTTCGTTTCACCTCTCCTGGACATGTTCCAACTGTTCTGTCCTGGTTGTATCCCCTCTCCAGATATCGTAAGACTTAGCAAAATTATTGGTTTTAAGGGTTTGTAACGTTTTGTATTGAGACACTTACTTGTCTGAACTTTATTGTTACTGAACATGTTCACGAACTGTGAAGAAAAATCTCACAAATGAACAACAACAAATCGGATGTTGATTACGCTAACCGTGCACGAGAAAACAAACCGAACCAAAATGATAACGGTCACGTGATATACCAACGTCTGTGACATTAAAAATAGATTGGACCTCGCTTGCTTAACGGTTTTTTCTCGACAACACGTTTTGTGAAAAAATGCAAAAAATGCATTTCGTGGTTTTACAAACATCAGGATTACCAAAAAGCACTTCAGGTGAATGGAAATGTGTATTCTAAATAATAAAATGTAAGTAAAGTGCAATTTTATTTGTGAAAAATGGGGTTTAATAGCGAAAAACAACGCCGTAATGGTTAACAAATAAACGTAACTAGGGTGTGTCCCTTTAACAAAGTGTTGTTATGCGTTAAATTAAAAACCGTTTTTGTAAAAAATAAAAAAAGGTATGTAACTTCACATACGTTGTTTTCGCTTCCTATTTATTGCACGAGTTTATTTTGCGAAAGAACATAATTATATAGTCTGGAAGAGACGCGTAAACAGCACCGTATGTAGTGGATTTCTCGTCCCAGCCAATGCATCACGACTGGTATATCAAAGGTCGTGGTAAGTGCTATCATGTTCGTGGGATGGTGCATATAAAGGATCCCTTGCTACTAATGGAACAATGTAGCTGAATTACGTCTAAATGACCAAATGTTTGACATCCAGTAGTCGATGATTACTAAATCAATGTGCTCCAGTGGTGTCGTTAAAGAAAACAAACTTTAACCTCTGTATCTAGTGGGGAACTAAGTATTTTGTCTACCTAGAGAATCGTAGTTTCTGGCACGTAGATTTTTTTGTTTTGTTGATGACACGAGATTCAAGAATTGATTTCTTTGAGACGATTGTCAGAAAAACATCTACAAAGGCACGAGTGCCAGAAACTGGTTGGGAAGACAAAACACCCAATCAGAGAATGGGTCATCTGAGGTGATTCGATCCTACGACAAAAACAACGTAGGCGAGCGCTATACCAACTGGGCTACATACCGCCCTCCCCCACCCCCTTTTACAGAAACCGTAAAGAAAAAGAGATTGTTTTGTTTAACCACACCACTAGAGCACATTGATTTATTAGTCATCGGCTATTAGAATCTGATGTCAAACATTTGGACGTCTAGTCTTAGAGAGGAAACCTGCTACATTTTTCCATTAGTAACAAGGGATCTTTTATATGCACCGTCCCACAGACAGGATAACACACCACGCCATTTGATATACCAGTCGTGGAGTACTGGCTGAAACGAAAAATATCCCAATTGGTACACCGACGGGAATCGATTCTAGACCGACCGCGCGTCAACCGAGAGCTTTACCATTGGGTTACGTCCCACCTCCCCCCCCCCCCCCCCCCAATTCAGAAAATAAGTCATGTTCCAGGGCCGTACCCTCCGGGGGGGGGGGGCAAGGGGGGCAGCTGCCCCCCCCCTGAGGATCTTGTCCTTTTTTTTTTTTTTTATATATCCAGTAATAGCATAGAAATGTTTAATCTTTATAGTATGTTAAAAATTATTTATAAAATTTAGTGCCCCCCTATGGATTTTGGTCAGGGTACGGCCCTGTGTTCCCGTAAGCAGGATAACATTATTATGCCGCGGCCGTTGATATGTAAGTCATGATGCAGTGGTTAGAACGAGAAATAGTCCAATGGACCGACCGCGAATCAAGCGAGCACTTTGCCGCAAATTGATATAACTATATTGGAGACAGCCTGCGTCATTGGAAATATCTTCATATTTCAGCTGTAGCAAAATAAACACACATTCTTGGGTTTTCCTGTTTTCTAAAACACTTGTCTTACCGTAATATATTTTAAAAGCATTATACGGGTAAATACATTTGGAATGACTGTTGGTAAAATATATATATATATATTTAGATTCCATAAAACATGCCAAAAAATGAATAGGTTATAGAGAGAAAATGTAAAGCAAAATGTAATTTTATAATGTAAACATATTGTATTTAACGAAAACCTTTTAAAATGGCTACACAGTCAGAAAAGTCCCTTTAAAGTCGCTGACCCTAGTTTCAATCCGTGAACGTGGAAACTAAGTTTAGCAAATCTTCAAACCTTAACACTGGATAATTTTACAATGGAGTGAAATAAGAATATGGGACGTTGAAAAGGAGACATACCATTAAAAATAGACAAGAGCTCGTCTCCATAACCGTTACTTACCAGAAGTATGTGCGTTTTTAAAAATATGAAAGAAGTATTTTGTGGTATTAGAAGCACCAAGAAACACTTCGCGTGTACAGAAATAGATAATCTAAACAATAAAATCCAAATAAAGTCTGATTTTAATTATCAACAACTGCTCTAATAATGGGGTGGGACGTAGCCCAGTGGTACAGCGCTCGCTCAATGCGCGGTCGGTGTGGGATCGATCCCCGTCAGTGGGCCCATTGGGCTATTTCTCGTTCCAGCCAGTGCACCACGACTGGTATATCAAAGGCCGTGGTATGTACTACCCTGTCTGTGGGATGGTGCATATAAAAGATCCCTTGCTGCTAATCGACGCCATATAACCGTGAATAAAATGTGTTGAGTGTGTTGTTTAATAAAACATTTCTTTCTTTCTTTTTCTTTTGCACTAATAATGAAAAATACTCTGCACTGTTTAAAAATCTGGGCTCTCTCACTTTAAGTGGAATGTTACATGTCGCGGGAGAGGGGTGCTCTTATGTTGTTTGTTGAATAGTTCTAGAATTAAAAAAACACACATGTTGTTAATATTTGAAACTTATATTTATTACACAAAAACAAAGTTAACAAATTCGCGCCAGATCGTCTCTGCTTGTAATAAAACTATCCGAGTTTTCGTGGATGGATCACTACGAGATCGCCACAATCTACGAATAGCGGGTCGCAGCCGCCGAGGCCGGGTCCGTGCAGGTCCGGGTTGAACATCGTCTCCCTGTCGTTGTCGTTGGCGGGGCAGAACACCGGCTCTTCGTTGGGCACGCCGTGGTTACACATGACGAACTTGTTACAGAAGCCCGGAATAGCGCGGTGATACGACTGGTCCGGATTGATGTCCGGGAGAGGCACGCACGGATTGGGATCCGTGCCTGCAAGTAAAGGGAGACAACTGTTTGTTTAAAGACAACTCTGCACAGTATATACTAAGGCTAATTGGTGTATACCACAGTATTCAGATATCTCCTTCGCTCCCCATCCCTAAGACTAACAATAAAATAAAGTTTGTTTTGTATAACGACACCACTAGAGCACACTGATTTATTAATCATCGGCTACTGGATGTCAAACATTTGGTAATTTTGACATATAGTCTTAGAGATGAAACCCGCTACGTTTTTCCATTAGTAACAAGAGATCTTTTATATGCATCATCTCACAGACAGAACAGCACATACCACGACCTTTGATATACCCTGAGACTAGTTCAAAGAGAGTATGTTTAGCTCCAGTATCAATATTGTAATATCTTAAATGGCTCCCCATAATCTAAGTTAGGGGAGCAATTAAAGTGAGAAAAAAACATTGTTTAACAACACCACTAGAGCACATTGATTTATTAATCATCGGCTGTTGGATGTGAAACATTTGGTAAATTTGACATATAGTATTAGAGAGGAAACCGGCTACATTTTTCATTAGTAGCAAGGGATCTTTTGTATGTACTACCCCACAGACAGGATAGCACATACCACGACCTTTGATATACCAATAGTGGTGAACTATTTGTTTAAAGACATCCCGGCACAGTATATACTATGGTTATATCTTGTTAGATATCTATTAATTATCGATATGATGAAATACTGGGCGCATTTGGAACGTCTTCCTGAATCCAGAAACCTCCTTGTTGGAGCTCTGCAATGCATCAAGGATCTAACCAAGAACAGAACGACCTGGAACACACATTAATGTATGGTAAAATCGGAATAACAAACCGGTATGCAGAATCGAATGAGTATTTTGCAAAAAAAGTGCTTGATTCCATGAATCTCAAGTGCCTCGTCTATAAAATGTCCTTGATATTATTTTACTATCTCCCTTTGCTGAAAACAAAGATCACTTCAGAAACCACTTCTTATCAAACTTACAAAACAGTTACCAGGACTAGAATACAAAAATATTTGATCATATCAAAGAAATTACAATACTGAAAATATCTTAACGAGCCATACAAACTTGCATCATACCGTAGTAATATAAACAAAAAACCGCGCGAACTATCGTGAAGCTATCACCAAAAATAAGAATATGTGCATACAGATTCCAGATAGAAACTAGTAGTTGGCAGTCGGAGTCTAGCATTACTTTCAAATACCCAAATAGTATTAACCATCAGACAGTGTATTTGTATGTATGTATGTATGTATGTATGTATGTATGTATGTATGTATGAATATCTATATATTGTATGTATGTCGAGGTTGACAGTTACATACATAGATATTAACGCACTGGCACAGAGGATAATTAAATCCTTTCTGGCCTCACAAATTGTCCCATGCCGTTGCTGGGACTCGAACCTGTGGCACCGAATCGTCCGCAAATTGCGAGACTAACCACGATGCGCTCTGAGCTATCGAGACATCCATAAAAAGGATGCTCTTTAACTCAACCATATGCATGGGGCCTACAATCTACGCGGTCGATCCTGCTTACGTGCACGAAATAGTGGGCAGACCTGGCACTAGCTAGTATGTATTGTTGTATGAATATCTATATATTGTATATATGTCGAGGTTGACTGTTACATACATAGATATTAACGCACTGGCACAGATGTATGTATGTATGTATGTATGGCCACAAATGACTGTCAGGTCAGATGTCGGGAATTAACGTGCTTATATCAATTTAATGTTCAAGCACGCTCGTTGCGAGCACGATTTCTGACTAGAGCCAGAAACTGTACTCGGAACGAGAGGGGTGGGGGAGTGTTTAAAAAATGTTTTAAAAGTTAAAAACGTTTATACAGATGATCAGCTAAAAATACTTAATTGATGGTTAAATAAAAAAATTTACAAAGTAGTTAAAAAGGGTTTAAACAAAGGGTTAAAAAAGGTTTCTACAAATGATGACGTACAAAGTAGAATATTGACAATAACGTATGTCTGGTTAATGTGGTATGTATGTCGGAGGAGAGTAGAAGGGAAGGTCCGCCCCATTTTAAATTCATTTCCCTACGCCCTCCCAACCACCACCTCCACCATAATGGAAATGTTACGAATTGGAGATTGATGAATGATATCATTTAGGGTGTATTTGTATGTTCATCTGATAAAATATCTGAAAATAAAAGGGTGTCTGATTGATTGACTGATTGATGAATATAATGATAGAATGATAGATAGATAGATAGATAGATAGATAGATAGATAGATAGATAGATAGATAGATAGATAGATAGATAGATTGATTGATTGATTGATTTGATATACTGATTGACTGATATACCGACTGACTGATATATCGATTGATTGATTGATTGATTGATTGATTGATCAACTGACTGATTGGTGAGTTGGATGATCGAATGATTGATTCATTGTTACTGACTTCTTCCTTGTGATGAATCCCCCGCTGACGGCGAGCACCCATTGTAGTCGGAGGGCCAGACACACTGGTTCTGACTGGGATCGTACACCAGGTCCCCCGTACAGCACTGGTCCCCGCTCTGGCTGCCGTCTTCAAACACCTCGTACCAGCAGTTGCAGTTATCAGGCGAAACCTCGATATTGGCTGAGATACAAGGAATAGAACACAATATGTATGAATACAAAGATGGGTCAACGGAATAGACACAGTAGTTCAAAGGAACAGGTATTAGATGGGAAACACGGTGTACAATTACATCATTTGACCTTGCATATATAGCGATTCATCTAAAGGTTGCGCACCTCAGTTAAATACAATTTGTATAACAGAATATACTCTGTGAAAAATACGATGTGGAGAGTTAAAGTTTGTTAACTAGAGCACTTTGATTAATCGGCTATTGGATGTCCAACATTTTGTAATTCTGACACATAGTCAGAGGAAACCCGCTACATGTTCCCTAATGCAGCAAGGTATCTTTTAGATGCACTTTCCCACAGACAAGATAGCACATACCACGGCCTTTGATATAGCCTCTATTAGAAGCATACTTATCTGCCCTTGGTTTTCATCGTGTTAAGCGGTCCCAATTAGCTACTAAATTATTTTCGGCGCGTTACGCTCCAGTCGCTTGCAACAAAGGCCCTTTGTTACTACTGAATTGTGGAGTAGTTGTCGACTTGT
Source organism: Gigantopelta aegis (assembly GCF_016097555.1). Lineage (NCBI taxonomy): Eukaryota > Metazoa > Mollusca > Gastropoda > Neomphalida > Peltospiridae > Gigantopelta > Gigantopelta aegis. The sequence continues at coordinate 13,697,073 of NC_054708.1, read as the reverse complement.
TCTTTTATTTTTTGACGTTAATAAAGTTTTCTATTACTATTATTTTCGTCAGAATGTGTGCAATCTCCTTCTTTTACAGAAAAGAAAATGTACAATATGTTTTGTGCTCAACAAAAATACTTACGAACACGTTAAAACGGCACCTTAATAAAGTTTTGATATTTGCAAGTAATATCATAATATGGATGTGTTTGTGTATATATCACTGTGTACGAATGGAAGTACATTAATTTGACTAAATGACTAGCTGCGATTTTCTGTACCGCTAGCTGCATTATTAACTACGACCACTGCAGTAGTTAATAATGAAACTAACGATACAGAAATTCACTTCCTTGCCTAACGATAAGGTTTCTACTGTCTGACTCGCAAATAAATCGGAACAGAGAGTCCAGTGTCATTGTCAGACGCAATCTAATTAAAATTAGCTCCACTATTACATGTGGATCTAACAGCAGCCAGTTGGAGCTCATGTCCACCAATCAAAACCTTACTTGCAGAATCATGCCAGTGATTTAAAAATAATTTGAAAACATTCCAAAATTATCCTGAGGGTATACGACATGTTTCGTGTGAATTACGAATGCCTTAAAACATGTTTTATTTTATAAAATAAATAATTTGTAATGTAAAACTGAAGACTGATTTAGTTTTTAGTTTTTTTAATAAATAAATAATTTGTAATGTAAAATTGAAGACTGATAACCCATCCCGTACGTATTGGTATGGTTCGCTGTACTGTGGCCATTAAAATAGACTCGCCCGATATTTTTAGAATTTGTATGCTCCCAAATAACGTTATAAAAAGCGAAGTGTGATTGGTCAATATTTAAATTATTATTTACAGACGAAATGTTACTTGGCCATTGAAGACTACGCAGTGTTGTTAGCAATCTGATTAAAATTAGTTCTACTGGTATAAATAAGGCATTCGTAATTCACACGAAAAATGTCGTATACCCTCAGGATAATTCGGAATGTTTTCACATTATTTTCAAATCACTGGCATGATTCTGCAAGTAAGGTTTTGATTGGTGAAAATGAGCTCCAACTGGCTGCTGTTAGATCCACATGTAATAGTGGAGCTAATTTTAATTAGATTGTGTCAGACGGACATAGTGGAACGGACACAATTTCATGTGTAATTTAATAGTTACGATCGACTATCTACCTGCAATTATTAATATTATGCACAACCATTATGCATTCCATGGTGTGATTGTGTGTGTGTGTGTGTGTGTGTGTGTGTGTGTGTATATATATATATATATATATATATATATATATATATATATGTATATAGTCAAACCTGTCCTAGCGGCCACCTGTATTCAGCGGTCACCTGCCTTAAGAGGCCATTGTTTTCCTCCCAAACGATTTATAACGTAAATGCACATGTAATAAACGGTCACCTGTCTAACGCGGCCAGCGGCCACCTAAATCGGATCCCAAATCACTAAAATACCTGTATTAAGCGACCACAGTAAATGTTTTCTATTATATAAAAGGGATATTTAACAACAGCAAGGTACAGCAAATAACCGATCTTCACACCTTCAGGAATACTAGTACCCATTCAGTCCCGACATCTCTACTGTGTATTAATTAACAAAGTATGACTATGGAATGCATCTAATTGTCTCGAGCAGGCTACGCTTGACATTTGTAGATTCACTTACGACGACAATACACCGCATGAAGTAGAAATTAAATAATTAAATGGAAAGAGAAACAAATTTGTTGAGAACGGTTAATTTAATACATTCGAGTTGCAGTTTGTCAAAAGTTATTTATAGAAAACTGTGAAGCACACATCCGTTAATTAGCAGTACAGACGCTAAAAAAAGGAACAACAACAAATGTTTTAAAGAATATACGTCGCAACCTGTAATCAGCGGTCACCTGTCTTAAGCGGCCACTTTTATCTACTCCCTTGTGTGACCGCTTAAGACAGGTTTGACTATATATATATATATATATATATATATATATATATATACACACACACACACACACACACTGGCGTAGGAAGCAGGGGGGCAAATTTTTTTTTCAAATGTGCGTGTTAGTTTGGGTTATATTTTTGGTTGTGCGTGTGTACTGGTGTGTGGGCTTGTTTTGTAGGCTATTGTTTATTTGGGGGCAGATTTGTCATGCAAGACTAACATAAATATGTTCACACAGATATTTTGATGTAAACAAAACAAGTACTGTTACTATAGGTAGATATTTTTAGGTTGAACTATATATTTAGCTGTTATTACATCCCAGTGGTAAAGAGCTCATCTGATGCGCGGTCGGAATAGGGTCGATCCCCGTCGGTGGGCCTATTGGACTATTTCTTGTTCCAGCCATGACTGATATACCAAAGACTGTGGTTTGTGTTATCCTGTCTGTGGGATGGTACATATAAAAAATGCTTTTCTACTAATGGGAAAATGTAGCAACAAGGGATCTTTCAAAATAGACAGAACAGCATATACCACGGCTTTTGATACACCAGTCGTGGTACACTGGTTGGGACGGGAAAACAGCCAACCAGAGAATTGGTCCACTGCGGTGATTAGATCCCACGACACAAGCACCTCAAGCGAGTGAGCTCGATCCCGCCCCTGAACTATCTGTACGTCACCGAAAGGAAATGAATATTTGTTGAATGATTCCTCAACACATTTTTTAAATAACAGCAAGTGTAAATAACAGCAAGTGATCTCCCATAAACAGAATAACATTATTATGCCGCGGCTTTATGGGGGAGGGAGTTGCCCAGTGGTAAAGAGCTCGCTTGATGCGCGGTCGGAATAGGGTCGATCCCCGTCGGAGGGCTCATTAGGCTATTTCTCGTTCCGCCAGTGCACCATGACTGATATACCAAAGGCTTGTGGTTGTGCTGTCCTGTCTGTGGGATGGTGCATATAAAATATCCCTTTCTACTAATGGGAAAATGTAGCGGGTTTCTTCTTTCAGACTATGTCCGATTTTACCAAATGTGTGACATCCAATTGCCTATGATTAATAAATCAATGTGTTGTAGTGGTATCGTTAAACAAAACAAACTTTAACTTTTAACTGATAACTAATAACTGAAATACATGTGCAAGCTTCTAGCTAGGATGTCAAACATTTGGTAAGTCTGAAATACAGAGAGCAAAGGCAGACCGATTAAGATCGTGTTCCCATTAAAAGTTTCTTTGGTCTGCGTCTGTATGAAAACCAGGCTTTGTAGACTGTTTACGTAGATGATGTTGAAACTAGGTTACACACCACCATTAATTACTCCATGTAATTCAATACAATTTCTATGTCAGAATATATTCTGTGAAAAATACAACACCATCGAGAGGGTCATGTGACTACTAATTTTAGGGAGTGCTGACAAGTACCGTGTAAAAAATCGATATAGGTCGACCACGAATTGTTTTAGTTGACAGCCCTATACCTGATCACCGCCTCGTGTTGCTGTTATACAAATTACACTATACCACTTGCCCCATTGGTTTATTTCTCGTTCCAGCCAGTGCACCACGACTGGTATATCAAAAGCCGTGGTATGTACTACCCTGTCTGTGGGATGGTGCATACAAACGATCCCGTGCTGCTATTCGAAAAAGAGTAGCCCATGAAGTGGCGACAGCGGGTTTCCTCTCTCAATATCTGAGTGGTCTTTAACCATATGTTCGACGCCATGTAACCGTAAATAAAATGTATTGAGGGCGTCGTTAAATAAAACATTGTTTTCTTTCTGTCTATACCACTTGTATAGTTAGTAGTACTACATATAACAAGTAACTTCAAACCAATGTGTTCTTGACATACTGCAGAGGTCAACCTACGTGTAATCATCAAAACAAAAGATTTCAAAAAGCATATCAGAATTTTGTGGTATTTTTTGTAATGAGGAACTATTTCCTAAACCGGACTATATTAAGCTGCTACAACAAGTAACGACACGCCATATGGTTGTATGTTGACATAAACATGCAGAATATGTTTGATAGGAAAGAAAAGAAACAAGAAAACGAATATTCCACTAGACCTTGGTCTTTGCCTACCTTGTCTTTTGTGTCTGGGTAGAGCCAGCGCCACAACTAGACCCAGTGATAATAAAACACAGCTTTTCATCTGAGAAAAAAACCCGATTAGCTGAGATTTTGGTAAATTGTTAAAATGCGTACACATATTAATATACAAAATATATTTCAAATTACAAAAATCTTAATATAAGTGTTCATTCCAATATACACACACATAATAAATATACACAGACGTAGCCATTATACATCATTTATGATGTTTTAATAAAAGTATTTAGTAATGTGTACAAGTGTAATGAGATTAATTTTCTTTTTATCGTCTTTCTAATACATTATTCAGTTGTCTAATAATATACAGATGTAACCACTATACAAACACACAAGTTATGAATTTAACACAAATATATTATAATGTATACAAGTGTGTCAAGATTAATTTTCATTTTATAGTGTTTGTAATACATTATTCAGTTGTAAAATAATGCATTTTCTTGTTGTTGTTTTCGACCCAGATATTCCGAACTGTAGTCAAATTTAAAATTAAGAAGTTAATTATATTTAAAGCTGTTTTATTACTGTAATTTAACATTGATATAACAGGTAAACAAAAGTTTTAAAAAACAAATTGCTATCTTACCTCTTCAAAGGGGTTTTCCGGGAATATAATGGCGTCGCTGTTTGTCATCAGCTTCTTTTATACTCACAGATTTTTTATGTTTGACTTAGGCTGTGAAAGTATGTAGACATTTTCGTGAACCGTCACTTGCGAAAAAAAAACCGTACGAAGAACATTGCTCTTTCTACCGGCTATCGTGGTGACTATATCACACACACGTACCAAAGTATTTCTTCTAAAAACGCCTTTATGTGTTGCACAAATGAATTTTTTTTTAATCAAGTTTAAAAAAAGACAAAAAACACAGAAAACACCACTAACAATAACAACATTCAGTGCTTTTAGTGGTCCATTCACGATCAATTATATTGAAATATATTTCAGTTTTGACTCTATTTCTTATTGACTCTTTGTACTAGTATGTCAGGAGCGGGGCGTAGCCCAGTGGTAAAGCGCTCGATTTATGTGCAGTCGGTCGATTTGGGCTGTTTATCATTCCAGCCAGTGCACCACGACTGATATATCAAAGGCCGTAATATGTGCTATTCTATCTGTGGGTTGGTGCATATAAAAGATTCCTTGCTGCAGATGGAAAAATGGTTTCCTCTCTAAGACTATATATCAAAATTACCAAATGTTTGACAGCCAATAGCCGATGATTAATAAATCAATATGCTCCAGTGGGGTTGTTATTTCAACTTATTTTCGTGCTTATATCCATTAAGGTTCAAGCACGCTTTCATGGGCACACACCTCAGCTATCTGGAATGTCTGTCTAGGACAGAGGGTTAGTGGTTAGTTGTTAGTGGTTAGTGAAAGAGAAGAGGGTTAAAACTCGATCTGGGTGGGAGCCGGTACCGGGCTGCGATCCCTGTACCTACCAGCCTTATGTAGGATGTCTTAACCACGACACCACCGAGGCCGGTATCGTTAAGTAGTTTTCAACTTTGATTTAACAGACATTTTGAAAACATCTTCATAATTATTTTGTTTTTCCACGCTAGTGTGTCAAACCCTCCAACATTGTGTTCGATCTTGAAGAAAGATCACACTGATGATGTTATTTATCAACAACATGTCGTTTATGGAATGATATAAAATAGTATGAAACGTACTGGCCCCTGTCTGCCATCGCATTGTTATGCTTACAAAGTTCAGTCTGTTTCTATTTGAATAATATTTGAGTTATATACCTAAAGTTTTCACTAACGGTGACAAATATCATATAGTAATGGGTGTGAAGTATCAAAGTTACAGTCCCCATATGTTTTTAATAATTCCATAGTCAGTAGTGTTATCGCTTTTTTGTTTTTTGTTGGTTTTCTTTTCTTCCCTCTTTTTTTTTCTTCTTCTTCTTTTTTTATTTGGGGGGGGTGGGGGGGGGGGGGGTGGTGGCACCCGATATATAAATGCATACATACCTACACACACACGCACGCACGCACGCACATACATATTTACTTACACAAGGTGAGACGTAAATAAATAATTTGTTTATATACTATATACATGATTGTTTTCGTTTATTTGTTTATTTATCTTAATGTACTGTCTGTAATTTGCCATATATATCACATGGTACAAAGCTACCTAATTTAGAACTGATTTCCTCATCAACAAATGATAATAAAAGTTCAGCCTGTTAAACAGAAACATGAATGAAAATAATTTGTGTGCTTCCATATCTATACGGAGATACTATATGATTTTTACTGAATATGAAATATTCGATCCTATCAAGTTCATTTTAAGCCTGCCCTATAATTAAACTTACACCATGCCCTGTGTCAATCATGGCTAGAACACTGTCGTTACAGTGTATATTTCAAGTCTGTGCAACTGTGTCTTTAGCCAGACATACAGAGTGACAGACAAACAGACAGATAATTTATTAATATCTAACTTTATGTACATCAAATAAACGGTATACAAAATAAACCATTCCTTATAAAATTATGAGAGACAGTATAGTTACATAAAGATAAAGTGTGTTTTGTTTTACTAGATCACATTGGTTTATTAAACATCGACTATAGGATGTCAAACATGTAGTAATTTTGACGTATAGTCTTAGAGAGGAAACCTGCTACATTTTTGTATTCATAGCAAGGAATATTTTATGTGCGCCACCCCACAGACAGGATAACACACACTAACAGCCTTTGCTGTACTATTCGTGGTGCACTGGCTAGAGCGAGAAATAGCCCAATGGGCCACCGACGGAAATCGATCCTAGACCGACCGAACTTCAGGCAAGCGCTTTACCACTGGGCTACGTCCCGCCCTCGTTTAGTTAAACAATACAAATATATTCAATTAAAATTAAACTAACAATGATAACACTGGTGTGTATATGAAACGTTTCTACTACGTTGACAAAAATATAAAAACAGGTTTTTGATGTTACAAACGCAAGATTAGGCTCCGACATTAAAACACATAACGTTTCTAAATCATGTACAAATATAAATTATTTACAACATACCTGAGCATGTTTGATACAAATTAAAATGTGAAAATATATACAGGTCATTCGAGCTAGTGTGCCTTTAGTTGGTTATGCGACCCCACACTAGCTCATAAAATATTTACCCTATATTCTATAGAGTAATTAGTTAATTGAGAATACATTTATTACAATACGGCATTATTTTGTAATATGCAATGTTCTTCTAGCTACCTGACCTTTTAAAATATAATAACACATCAATGTGATTGTTCGAATCTGGTGACATGTTGTCTTAGAATTAGAAACGACGGCATTGTTTTGCACCTGTAATCAACTCTCTGACGTGTTATTTACCTGTGGCTTAACCGCATTACCTGGGCTGTTGGGGAGAGACAGGACTGGTAGCCGTCATTTATTGAAGGTTAACCTTCAAACAGATTTCTCCAAACATCGTCTTGGGCGATGGAACAGAGACAGTGGGTGAAATTCCGAGACGTTTGGGCGTGTATGTGTGTTGGGGGGGGGGGGGGGGGGGGGGGGGGGGGGAGTAACATTTAAATTTTTAACGACACTACTAGAGGACATTCATTTGTTATTCATCGGCTATTGGATGTCAAACATATGGTCATTTTGACACAGTCATAGAGAGGAAACCCACTACATTTTTCCATTAGTAGCAAGGAATCTTTTATATGCACCATCCCACAGAGTATCACATACAACGGCCTTTGATATACCAGTCTTGGTGCACTGGCTGGAACGAGAAATAGACAAATGGGCCCACCCCACCGACAGGTATCGATCTCAAACCGACCGTGCATCAAACGATAGATTATATTTAAATTACTGGAGGTTACCTACCTACATGTAGGTTAGACAGCTTTGGAGTCGCTTTGTTTCTTTGGAGCTTTTAAAAACATTTTATTTGTTTCATTATGATTACTTTTGGTTGTTTCTTTTGTTTAACAACGCCGTATTTGAAAGGACTACCGGCATCGGTGGTGTCGTGGTTAAGCCATCGGACATAATACTGGTAGGTACAGGGTTCGCAGCCCGGTACCGGCTCCCAACCAGAGCGAATTTTATCGACCCAGTGGGTAGGTGTAAGACCACTACACCCTCTTCTCTCTCACTAACCACTAACAAACAGAAAAGAAAAGAAAAGAAGGCGCTACATCATATTCAGAACTTGTGGAATAACTATTTGTGTTTGGGGACATTGTACAGGTGGGGCGTGACGTAGCCCTGTGGTAAAGCGTTTGCTTGATGCGTGATCGGTCTAGGATCGATCCCCGTTGGTGGACCCATTGGGCTATTTCTCGTTCCAACCAGTGTTCCACAATTGGTGTAACAAAGGATGTGGTATGTACTATCCTGTCTGTGGGACTGAGCATATAACAGATCCCTTGCTGCTAATCGAAAAAGAGTAGCCCATGCAATGGCGACAGCGGGTTTCCTCTCTCTATATCTGTGTAATCCTTAACCATATGTCTGACACCATGAAATCATAAATAAAATGTGTTGAGTGCGTCGTTAAATAAAACATTTCCTTCCTTCCACTGTACATGTGTAAAGAAAACTCACCTGCAGTACCGAAATATGAAAATCCGATCTGACTGGCTGGACGATTGGATGAACTGATGAATCCGATTGGCTGAGCTGATGGCTTTCATTTGCTGAAGTGAAGGACTGGTTGAGGTAAAACCAGATAGTTTGTGGGTGTTTTCTGTTCTTCTTGTTCGTTTATTTTTGTGGGAGTTATTTTGTGATAAAGAAACGGGCCTGGCATTATTAAATAAGCTTTAGTACAATGTAATAATCTAAATGATTCATGTTTTAAACAATAAACGTCAGCATGTAAAGCAAAAATCAAAATGTGAACCGTCTGTCCATATGGGAATACCAGTCCATGAACCTTTTCGACAGTTTCATTAAATCATGTATTAAATATCCATTAATAGTCGCGATATAAACTAGGCCAATGACATGCTCATCTATTTAATTGGTTGGGGTTTTTTTTACGAATATCTCGTCATTTGCGTGCTCCTAATGTCTTCCTCCTTTTCCCCACCTTCTCTGTTTGTTGTTTTTTTAAATTGTATTATTCCTGTCTTTTTCGGGGCGACCAACCTGACAGGATATTTTTTTTAGGAATTTCATAAATATTTTATATATAAACTCGCGAATCTACATTTCTGATATGTTACATGTTTATAAAATGGTTATATAAATTACAATTGTTGTTGGGTAGACATGCCTGAACCTCGATTGGATTTGGGCATGCAAAACATGTTTGGATTTAGTAAATGCTTTCCCGATGAAGCACATACTTTTAACAAATTTCAAGGGCGTGATTTAGCTCAGTCTGTTGAGTGCTCGCTTGAGGTGTTTGCGGCGCAGGATCGAACCACCTCGGTGGATCCATTCAGCTGATTGGTTTTTTTCTCATTCCAACCAGTGCACCACAACTGGACAAAGGCCATGGTATGTGTTTTCCTGTCTGTGGGAAAGTGCATATAAAAGATCTCTTGCTTGCGTTGCAGGATCAAGCCACCTCGGTGGATCCATTCAACTGATTAGAGGGGTTTTTCTCGTTCCAACCTGTGCACCACAACTGGACAAAGGCCGTGGTATGTGTTTTCCTGTCTGTGGGAAAATGCATATAAAAGATCCCTTGCTGCATTAAAAAAAAATGTAGTGGATTTACTCTGATGACTACATGTTAGAATTACTAAATGTTTGACATCCAATAGATGATGATTAATTAATCGATGTGCTCCGATGGTGTCGTTAAACAAAAGAAACTTTTTAAAACAAAGTTCCCGTCTTATTAGCATTTGTTTACAAATGAAATGTAAAATATGAAATTTATGGATGGAGGAAATATGTCCGCAACCTAAATAAAAAACTAAAATCAACATACAACTCAAACTTTATTCAACACCATACAAAATATATTGTACATGTGTATACATACAAACGTGTTCCACGTGGAACACACATAATGTCGCGTAATTAAATGAACCATTGCAGTGGAAGTGCCAGGAACGAACCACAACAGTATAAGGACCATTTTCCAATAGCAGTCAGGACTGTTTTAGTGGCATATTTTGTGAAAGAACGACAAACACACACTTCAGTTACTGACAAAGAAAACTATCTACTTCCAAACTCTAGTCTCGTGTGACCGTATTGTCATATGGATGAAATTACGGAATATTGTTTTATTTCCCATTTGTTTTAGGGTTAATAGTAGATGTAAGTAAATAGAATGTTCTAAATACGTTTTTTAATTTACTATCCCTGTGTTCTATTACACACATACACACACACACACACACACACACACATAATAATAATAATAAAAAATAATAATAATAAAAAAAAAATAATAATGAAAAAATAAAACAAAATAAGAACAAAAAAAAAAGTGTCAATTACAGGATAAAATGGTTGGCATCATGAAGAACATCAAAACTGTAAACTCGGAAAAAAACGTCATGGGGTCCATTTCACTAAACATCGTAAGTTTACGTCTGCTACTAGCAGTTATATCGGTCGTGCGTTTACACGTGTTTGGCGTCTAATTCACGCGGAAAATTACATCATTACGGAAGCTGAAGTATTTTAATCACAAAAGAAAAATATATATGTCTTCTTTTAACTATATTTGTTGCACTATAATAGTAAAAGGAATTGTGGTTTAGTCGTAGATTTACGTTTACGTGCAACACTAGGCTAACGATGTTTTGTGAAATTGGGTCCAGAGTACTAGATAATTGTGATACACGTGTATGCGAATTACTATCCCCTATGCTTTTAACGTTATTTGTCCTGTTTGTGATCTGGCCCATACAATTATAGCTTTAAAAGGCCACTATTGTAATAATTTACATGTATATATTTTCATACTGGTACTTTTTTGTCATATACTATAAACAACTTTTATTGTCAATACAAATAGTGTAGACAGTTTTGTGATACTCGCTGCAATCTCCGCTAAAGGAGGCGCTACACGACACGAATGCCTTAGACGAGAATAGCAGATTGTGTAATTGGTACACATACACATACACACATGCATACACACACATACACATACATACACATACACACATGCATACACACACATACACATACACATACACACATGCATACACACACATACACACACATACACATACACATACACATACACATACACACATGCATACACACACACACACACACATACACATACACATACACACATGCATACACACACATACACATACACACACATACACATAAACACACATGCATACACACACATACACATACACATAAACACACATGCATACACACACATACACATACATACACATACACACACATACACATAAACACACATACACATACTCACACACACTTACACACACACACACTCACACATATACACACACCAAACACACACACATACACACATACACACACCAAACACACGCACACATACACACACATACACACACATATGCACACACACACTCTCTCTCTCACACACACGCACACACACAGACACACGTACACAGACACACATACACACACACATACACACAGACACACACACATACACACACATACACACAAACATACACACATACACACACATACACGCACACACACACACACACACACACACACACTTCAACTGTTGTAACTGTTGTAAATGTTTGTTTATAAAAGGCCGACCTACTCTACCTAATTTGGTTTCGGCACATTCCCTCAAACGCAATCTTTTTAAGGCCTTAATAAATGATACATATTTATTGTGCAAAACCTATGTAAAATACAATAAAACGAATATTCTTATAAAATGTTTTATCATCTCTTTCAACCACATTTCTGTAAAAAAGAAGAAAAAAACAGAAAGAAAGAACCAAAACACTTTTAGTGATATTTCCACGTAGAAATACATTTAATTCGCATATAAAGGTCACTTGCAAAACAAAAGGTTTTTTCGTTGTGTGACCAGAACTTACAGGTTTGACTACTGGCATATTTCTAACAGTAATTTCACAAACTAAACACATCGTTGTCACTATAGTTTCTATGATAACATGAAACAGAAAATCAAACGACAAAAGGCAAAACAGAAGTTATAAAACAATGTGGACGGATAGATGGATGGCCATGCATGTTGACAAACCGACTAACACTTTCTACTGTGTATGTATTATTCCACCTAGGTCGAGCTATAATATATATGTTTTCTCTCATATGATGTCACCTATCTAAATATGAAACATTGTTCATACGTATATAAGTAATTGTTACAGGATTACGAATGTTAAATTATTATAACGATATATTTTATTATTTTCCCTCCATCAATCTCTCTCTCTCTCTCTCTCTCTCTCTCTCTCTCTCTCTCTCTCTCTCTCTCTCTCTCTCTCTCTCTCTCTCTCTCTCATTATCTCTCCCTCATTCCTCGTTTCTATCTTACAATCTATTAGTATTCATTTTTATTTAAATACATGTGCTGGTTACAGTATATAACCCACGATGACCAAATTCAACAGCTCAACATAACTACAAACTCTTGAAATCTCCGGATTTGTTCGTCAACGCACACTAACTTCGGGAAAATTCTTGGGTAGATCTGTTAGTTTGAATAGATCAATCAAAACACGTCGGTCTGTTAAAAATTCTCCAGTATCTAAAATAGAGGTGTATGAAGAGGTGTAATAGTTGTAGTAACTGTTTCATGGTAATACCTGGGGCAAGGTCATCCAGCAAACAAAAGCTAACTTTCGCGAACTATTTGATTGGTTCCAAACGTCGCCATTTGGTTTAACGTGAAGAGCTAAACCAGTCTAGCGGACGTTAGCGACAAGCGGTTGACAGAACTTACCCCTGTACTGCTATTTGAATATTTTAAAAGTCAAGTCTCGATAACCGTCTATGGGATTTGACCTCGACTCCAACATATCACAGTGACCAATTGTCATATCTCCGAGGTTTGATTCGTAGAATCTATAGAATAGCTCAGAGTTCAACTGATTTGTTCGTTAATACGAATTCATATAATGTATGCCAAAACATGTGATCACTGGTCGCAATTATAAAACTTTACATGTGTCATCTCAGTATGTTTGTATTCCAGTTTAAGGTTTTCATTTCCCGAATGTTTTAAAGTGTTCACATATCCGCGACACAGTATTTTCCCCATGCTCCGTTTTGTTGTTAAGTAATACTGAAACTATAAAAATCACTTTCGATCACTTACATCTGACAGCCTGATCTCGTAATGCTAAGTGAAAAAAGAACTAAAAGTAAAGGGTTACAATATGTACTGATATGATTTTGTTTTAGAAAAAAAGGCTATAGTATATAGCAAATTAAGGTTTCATAAAAAAGGTTTCCTTGAACGCCAAAACTGATCAGTACATATCATGGTGATAACAAGGCATCTTTGTCAAGACTCGAAACCACGACTCCTAGACTCACAGTTCAACAGTTGACACCGCAGGAGGTCTTGGTGACTGAGAATCCCTTTTGTTCGTCTTCAAGCTTGAATTTGAACATAAAAACTCTTTATAGGTGTCCACACCCTTATAAGATTCGGGCATGCCCTCCCCCACCCGTCACCTCTCCCCATATCCTCCCTTGCCGTTATCTCTGGCATGGCCAGTAGTTTGGTCCTGGGCGGAGTCTTCAAGCTGCACGAAGTGTCATATTTAATATTTCATAAATCTCGCAGAATCACGTGTTCTTGAACTCTCGCAGAAACACGCGTTCATAGACTAATGCTCTGGGCCGACATAGGTAGCTATTCTTGCACCGTCTCTTTGTGTGATGTGTATCCTCCGTTCAGAATAATATTGGATATATATATATATATATATATATATATATATATATATACTACTGCTGTTGGCCAACTGAACAATGGATATTTTATATAAAAACAAACATGTCTTCGATGTTCGGCCATTAACCTTGCTCGCAAGAGCACAATAAACAGTCTAACAGTTTACAATAAATAACACACGTTCTATGATGTATCATCAATGCATTGTTATAAACAAGAAACTTGTGTCTTTTGTAACAAAACAATCGGATGAGCAAATTGGGTTTAAAATCCATGAGCAAAATAATGTCCACGTACTCAGTTGAAAGCCACAGTTTATATTTTTCTTTTCTTTTTTCAAGGTCAAAGATCACTGCGGCATTTGACCATAGGATGAATGCATGACATTGTATTCCTGCGCCTTCATTCGTAAGCAAGCTATACTAGAACCGACGTTGGGCGAAGGAGAATAGGAGTGATTTGCCAAGGCACAACTTGATGACGTAGTCACGGGGCTGTAGCTAGGGGGCGTGGGCCACGACAAATAGTCCGAGTTCATGGGAGAAGGGCGGGGTGTCATTGGCTGCTCTATCGGCGTGCTTTCCACGTTTCTTCCACCAAACACGTTCTGACGCTGTGCCATTAGATTCCTCTCATTTCGACGAAATTTAGCTCTACGATTCTGAAACCACACCTACAAATAAAAAAGGAAATTGAATAAATAGCTGACAAATACTGAACATTATTCAGAATAAAAGGAAATTTGAAAGCAATAAAAATTCTCAGATGTGTTCAAATAAAATAAGAATGGAATATGAGATTTTAAAATAATTTGCTTTCCTTTGATAAACAATGCACCTTTAACATTAAAGGCCATTAAGAATATCACGATTGTTCCTTGTACTACTATGTGAAGGGCAGGAGTTTGTAGTAGGCAAGAAAGAAAAAATAGTTTAAATTGTTTTGTGATATGTGTTAGATCATGTGCCAGGCCTAGTGGTAAAGCGTTCGCCTGATGCGCGGTCGGTCTGGGATCGATCCTCGTCGGTGGGATATTTTTCATTCCAGCCAGTGTACTACGACTGGTATATTAACGGCCATGGTATGTGCTATCCTATCTGTGGGAAATTTCATGTAAAAGATCACTTTCTGCATTAGGAAAAATGTCGCGGGTTTCCTCTCATAACTACGTGTCAAAATTACCAAATGTTTGGCATCCAATAGCTGATGATAGGTAAATCAACGTGCTCTAGTGGTGTCGTTAAACAAAACAAACGTGTATCTTTGTCTACCCTACCTGCACTCTGGCCTCGCTGAGGTTCACCCTCCTGGCCAGCTCCTCCCTGACGAAGGCGTCTGGGTAGTGTGTGCGTTCAAACACCCGCTCCAGGGCCGCCAGTTGTGTGCTGTTAAATGTTGTTCTGTTTCGACGTTGTTTACGACGTCGCTTGCCATCCGGGTCATCTTTTTTATCATCGTCATCGGCTAAAAATAAAAAGAGAAAAAATTAGATTCATAACTAATCTGGAAATTGAACTGGGAAACGAGAATTATGTTAAGAAACCGGCGTATTTTGTTACCATAGTGAAACTGGTGGCTACAATAACGTACTTTCATGCATAATATGTCTAAATAAGGACATACTCCATAGCTATTTGGGGTATCTGGACATTATATCCAAGACGGAGCGGGATCTAGCTTAGTCGGTAGAGCACTCGCTAGAGGTGCTTCCATCGAAGGATCAAATCCTCTCAGTGGACTAATTCTCTTATCGGGTTTTCCCCATCAAAAGTAACGCTCCACGACTGGTATATCAAAGTCCGTGATATGTACTGTCTTATATGTGTGAAAGTGCATATAAAAAATCCTTTGCTGTTAATAGAAAAATGTAGCAGTTTTCCTCTGAAGACAATCTGTTACAATTACCGTACAATAAAATATGTTTGCAACAATTACTGTATGTATGACATCCAATAGCCAATGATTAATTCATCAACGAGCTCTAGTAGTGTCGTTAAAGAAAATAAACTTTAACTTTCTATCCAAGACAGTCAGTGGTTATTGAGAGAGAAAAGTTTCAAACCTTGATAGACCACAGATTAGAATGATCTCCCCATTAGCGGAAATGTATGCGAGGAAATGTACTAGTAGTGTTCTTGTCATGTGAATCTTTGCTGGGGAGCTGCTTTGCATTTTGAATTGTTATACTGCGTTGGCAGGAAAGAGGATGTAGTTTGTCGATGTGTGCACTTTGTTTACATTGAATATTTCATACTGTCCATCACAGCACCTCGAAGTCATTTGTGAAAGATGCTTAGAAATAGGTGTGATTCGGTCAGTTAGCTCACGTGGCTTTTGTTTACATTCAGACAGCGGGAGAACAGGAACAACATTGGACATCCCGTTCAGTGTTCATAGGCCTCAGTCAGGTAAAGTATCTTGTAAAATGCCAATGGGCTAATGAGATTAATAAAACTGCTATAGCCACTGGGGCTATATGGAAAACAAAGTTTAAGAAAAATTAATTTTGTTCTCAGGCCGTATATTAAGGTCAATGACTGAGCCGCCTTGTCACCGAGACCGTATTTGTATTTAAAGGAGAGGACAATTAAGGCATTTGGCCTGGTATGCATATTCAACGATATATAATGCACATTATTGCTTAATATCAACACGTATAATCGTATAGTTAATTAATAAAACGGTTAAATGTGACGACTATTATATATAACGGGCGCAGCCATTTTGTACTATCTCAGTGAGTACGCCCTCTGGCGAGCTGGTGGTTACGTAATACTTAACGCGTCACGTCAGGAATGAGCCTTAGAACTAGAGAAACACAATCTACCTGGTTTTTGCGGGATGATAAATAGTCATACATTGCAATGTTCTGTAATAATACACATCCCAGTAAGCCAACAGTATGTATATCCAGCACTATATATATTATTTTTCAATACAAAAAAAATACCATTGTCAAAGTAGCTACACAACAAGTCGAAACAATTAACAATGTTTTGCCCATGCATAACCTACGTACTGAAATGATACACGAGTGTTTTCTTAGTTAATTGGTCGATGCTGATAGTTGCGTCCTACCTTTGATTCCTGATTGGCAGGTGTGTATTTGATTGGTAACCAGACGAGCCAATTAATTGACGCTGTCTAGACACAAAAATACATACCAGTATTGTGGAATATTACTGTCGCCCCTAAAATTGTAATGGGACATGGTTTTATTACTGTAAATAGTTCTGTAAAAAACTATTGATTAAGTAGATTTTCCATCTAAAAACACAGAACTGACCAATTACGTAGTCCCAAAGAAAAGAAAATTACCACTTGGGTATTGTGGGTTGTCGTTTTTGCTCCAACGTAGCATATCAATAGGCGTAATAGGGTAGATTTTTCCTTTGGATTATTAAACAGAGAAAAACACTATAACCCCTTTTTTTTTTCCGTTAATGCAACTCGAAATATATTTAGTTAAACAGTTTATTATATTATTACGTCATTTATGCTGTTTTACAAGTCAGGTTGATCAAAGAGAAGCGCCTTGTCGAAAATTACTGCTTTTATTTACACTGTACATACAGGAGATGGTCAGGAGCTGACGTCACTTCGCCCCAAGCTATCCCACCGGATGTCACAAAAACGAAACAAAATGGCTGCCCCCAGTTAGCAGGAATAATCATGGTTTTTTATTAACTCTAAAATTACGCGTTTTTCATTTGCTAAAGTGTCAGTATGTGTTGGTGGTCCGGGTATGCATCTTTCCAACACATAAGGCTCTTGTTGGAGTTGACCCTACCTTTAACGACGTACCACTCAACACATTTTAATTACGGTCATATGGTGTCGGACAGTGAGTTAAAGACCACAGAGATAATGAGAAAGGAAACCCACAGCTGCCATGTCATGGACCACTCTTTCCGATTAGCAGCAATATTTACACTATCCAACAGACAGGATAGCACATACCACAGCCTTCGTTACCCCACTTGCGGAGGACTGGCTAGGAAGATAAATAGCCCTATATGCCCACCAGCGGGGTTCGATCCTGAACCGACTGCGCACTGGGCGAGCGCTTTACCACCAGGCTACGTCGACGTCTCTCCCCACATGGGCCAAATGAATTGCTCATGAGGGGCGATACACACACACGCACGAACGGATGCACGCACACACACACACACACACACACACACACACACGGAACCAAACATCGATATACGATGGATTTGAGAGGCTGCGCAACCCCTCCCCTTCAGGATCTACTTCCAAATAAAAAAAACCCTATGGAAACTGATTGATAGAGCAATAATTTCCCCTTGAATAGACAAGTCAAAGGGAGATAACATCTATCTGCTGAATGTTTGGAGATGACTCAACAACGGTCTTGTGCGTTTCTATATCCACGTCTATCGCAATAACACGCGCGATCCTTCCTGACAAAAAAACAACCGCACAGTCACTTTTAAATAGAACTTTTACACCTGACTTGTTTTTAACAGGTACGTCCAGCCTTCGCGACGCCTTCCAAATGTCTGGCGCATAAATCAGCAACATGCAATTATAAAAATGAGAGGAAGGTGGCACCCATAAATTAGGGTAATTTTTGTATACACGAAGATAACGATGTCGACAAGTGTTGTGTTATGTAAGTGTCATAATTTAAGGAAAAGGGGCGGGAAGTAGCCCAGTGGTAAAGCGTTCGCTCGATGCGCGGTCGGTCTGGGATCGATCCCCTTCGGTGGGCCCATTGGGCTATTCCTCGTTCCAACCAGTGCACCACGAATGGTATATTAAAGGCCGTGGTATGTACTACCCTTTCTGTGGGATGGTGCATATTAAAGATCCCTTGCTGCTAATCGAAAAAGAGTAGCTCATGAAGTGGCGATAGCGGGTTTCCTCTTTCAATATCTATATCCTTAACCATATGTCCGACGCCATATAATTGTAAATAAAATGTTTTGAGTGCGTCGTTAAATAAAACATTTCTTTTTTTTATTTAAGGAAGATACCGACCTCAGTCGGTGGTGTACTTGTTAAATCATTGGCCTTAAGTCTGGTAGGTACTGGGTTCGCATCTCCATAAGGGCCCCCACCCATAACGAGTTTTAATAATTTATAAGCGAACGGGCATCCATTTTTGTAGGGTGCATGCTGATTTTCCCCCGAATTAAACGTAAATTTATGCCCGAATCTGGATTAAACATTTATTCATGTTTTCATTACCACCAGCTATATAGTGCCTGTCACGGGGATCTTATAATACCCGTAACTGAATGAAACACACGATTATCCAAATATCTCTCCTAACTCTCCTATCTATTAGATCTCTCTGTAACGGGCAGTTCAACCCGCGTGGCTCGTCTAGGTATGATCAGAGATAAGATCTTATATAAAGTATATATTATTATAGCACGTTTAGTTCACTAGAAAACACAACAAAAACATAATACACTTTGGAATCTGTATTAACTTACGCTGACAAATGTACTGCCGCAGTAGTTAATTAACAACAACAAATAATAACAACCCAGAACTGATCACTTAATTAGTTAATCTCTAGGTGTCTAGTTTACACACTATGCTAATCACTTCATCGTGACACAACACCCACACGTGTGATAATTGAGAAACGCTTCAAGGGGAACTTAATTAATAAAGGAATTACAACTCTATTCCTAACTGGTTAATTTTTAATTAACCCTTACTACTAGTTCAGTAACCTTGTAATACAGACTTAATACTGGTACCTATCACAATAAAGACAATAACCTACAGTTTACCTAGGTCCTCTAGGATGACTGGCTAAGCTTTAATAATTATTTAGAACAGTGAGCCTACAGTTTACTGCGTCAGATTACCGGCAGCACCGTCTAAATAATATTGGTATAATACAGTATTAAAATATTTAAAGTCACATCAATCACATCAAGGTTATACACAGAGCAGAAATAATATATAAATACCACGTCCGGACTGAACTTATATATTTCGTTCAGTGGACGACGTCCGTTTCCCCTGCAGCCTTCCTATGTTTCTCCCCGATATCTCTAAAACCCTAGCTATTTATCATAAAAGCCGAATATCGCCTGGGGGCACAACGCGGTACCTCACGTATCATGATATATTTCCCCAACTCCCAGAGACGCATTTTTCTCTTAGAAGACCAGACTGGCTGTCGCCATTCCGCGAGCAATCCCCTGGTCATAAACAGCACTACCGGAGGTATTACGTAACTACTCGCCACATGGCCTCCGCACCTAAGCTGGGTGTGTATTAGGCACAGCTCGACCACGGTCGCGCGGAGGTATTACGTAACTAAGTGCCCACCTGGGCTTAAGTGCATATTGGAACTGCACACGGCCCTCTAAAACAATTAATATCGCCACAGGCGAAAACAAATTAAGAGCATGTTCCGTCACAGTGCCTCAAACGAATCACTATCCATTTATAAATGGATCACAACTAATAGTATAAGTAGAATGATGAGAATGCATGGTGAACAATTTTTAGGCAAGTTCATTTTGCCCGAACCCTCTCCATTGTTTTCCCGAATGCAAAGATTTGCTACAGCATAGGGAGGGGGGAAGCAGTAATTTGATCTGCTCAAATATATTAAGCACATGCTTAACCCCTCCCAATATCAAGAGTAGGTTAATAAGAACGAAGGAAATATTTTATTTAACGACGCACTCAACGCATTTTATTTACAGTTATATGGCGTCAGACATATGGTTAAGGAGCACACAGATATTGAGAGAGAAAACCCGCTGTCTCCACTTCATGAGCTACTCTTTTCGATTAGCAGCCAGGGATCTTTTATATACACTATCCCATAGACAGGATAGTACATACCATGATTTTGCTACACCAGTTGTGGAGCATTGGCTGGAACGAGAAATAATCCAATGGGTCCACTGACGGGGATCGATCCCAGACCGACCGCGCATCAAGCGAACGCTTTACCACTGGGCTTCTTCCCGCCCCAATAAGAACGACGCTTGTCACTTGATGGGAGGATGAATTTTTAAACAACAGTTCTATTGTTTTTCAGTAAAGTGATGACACATTTGTTGTATATTGGAAGGACGGGACATAGCCCAGTGGTAAAGCGCCCGCGTGATGCGCGGTCGGTCTAGAATCGATCCCTGTTGGTGGGCCCATTGGGCTATTTGTTGTCTAAGCCAGTGCACCACGACTGGTATATCAAAGGCATGAAAGGTATGAGCTATCCTATTTGTGGAATTGTGCATATAAAATAGTTCCTGCTACTACTGGAAAATTGTAGCGGGTTTCCTCTTTAAGACTAAGTGTGAGAATTACCAAATGTTTGACATCCAATAGCCGATGATTACTAAACCACTCTACTCTAGTGGTGTCATTAAACGAAAGAAACAAACTGCCGGTATTGTTGTATATTGGAGTTCCATTAGTGCAGTTGCAGCCCTCCTCATAAGCGGTACACCCCACCTTTACCGCGAATTCCCTTGATCTGTATCTGGATTCCGTGACAGAATAGAATGCCCATCTCCCAAAGTGTTTCTTGCATGAAATAAATCGAGAGCCACTGTCTCAGATTTGTCTTGGACAGAATTCTCGAGCGAATATCCACGACAAGCGTGCTTGGACAGTTTTCTAATGGAAACATGCCAAAAATTACCCATACCCACCGTCTCAGACCATAATTATGTCATTAATTATATTCTCTATCCGTCACTCTTATTTTTCTAACAATTTCAGTATGTATTTTGATGTAGGCTGATCGTGATTTCTCATAAAACTATAGCAACGATATTTGGAGTGGAGAACACAATTTTTAATGGAAGGGGTATAGTCTAATGGACACCCCCTAAAATATCGCACTCATGTGAAGGTGGCACAGTTCGGCCCCCTCCTGTTTTTACGGGACTGTTTACATTTAACAAGTATTTGGTTTGATTACAATACTGCAATACAAAATACTAAACTCAAGCAGTAAGAATGATTCACATAGCTTTACATATGGAAACAAGTTACAAACCTTAAGAAAACATAGTTATGAATGCCATTCAGGTAAAACAAAAGAAGGGGTGAAACGCTAAAAACTAAGGAACATTAGTTAAAGGGACAATCCTGAGTTTGCTGCAATTTTAAAGATATTGTCTACTAACAAAGATTTTTTAACGATTGTAATTACATATCAAATATGTATTTCTGCATACAATATTAGTGGCTGTATATGAAACGTGTTTCTGATTGTTCTAATATTAATACTAGGTTAAATTTCATTGTATTTCCTAAACTATTTTTTGGAAGACACAATCCAGTTTGGGTTTCATACAAATATTAAGACGACCAGTAACACATTGAATATACAAACACTGATATTCTAAGCAAGAAAATATATTTAATATGTAAGTTTAATCGTAGAAATATTTTATTAGTCGGAAACATCTTACAATGCAGCAAACTCGGGAATGTCCCTTTAAACTATTTGATACCACTTAATAAATGAAAAGAGAAGTAGAAGAAAAGAAGAACAAGAAGAAGAAGAAAAAAAAAGAAAAAGAAAGGACACGCGAGTTCGTGCTGTCGAGTATACATTTTTAACGTTTCCGGTTTTCTTCGTGAGTATTTTCCGTAAGGGCCAAGGGCCAATCACTCTGGATGCCAAAGAACGGCGCAAGGCCGCACCACTTGTAACTGGGCACTAAATCATTCCGAGGAACAAAAACATTGAGAATAAAACTGTCTCGAGTAACTAAACGTGTCTTTCGGGATAGACTTACGAGCATGGGGATATTTAACTTGTCTTTACAGTGATTTACGGCGACTGTTCGGGCAGGCGACGAACTGATACGATCTCTATATCGCGAAATCAGGCTTTTCACGGCTCGAGGAAAAAGAGAACTTTGAAACAGACGGAAAGGTCACACTGAACACAAAACACTTTGGCTTGTGTTATCCGGAAATTCTACCTTAAAAAGAAAGAAAGAAAAAAGAAAGAAACAAAAAAAGAGTCCTTGGTAGGAGGTATCAGTTTTTAACAGGGCCCGCGGAGTATATTTGTGACATGGAGTGGGTCAGGGATACACAGAAATAATTAAGGGTTTTTAGGCCTGCTGGTAATGCCAAGAACAAATAATGTCAAAATATTTAATTGTTTTAATTCTACCATGGAAATATCGTAAATGAAACATTAAGGAAGGAAGGAAATGTTTTACTTAACGACGCACTCAACACATTTTATTTACGGTTATATGGCGTCAGACATATGGATAAAGACCACACAGATATTGAGAGAGGAAACCCGCTGTCGCCACTTTATGGGCTATTCTTTTCGATTAGCAGGAAGGGATAATATTTATATGCACCATCCCACAGACAGGGTAGTACAAACCACGGTCTTTGATATACCAGTCGTGGTGCACTGGTTGGAACGAGAAATAGCCCAATGGGCCCACCGACGGGGATCGATCCCAGACCGACCACTGGGCTACGTCCCGCCCCCTGAAACATTAAGGCGACGTTATACGGTACGAGAACAGCAACGGGAATGGCCTATTGTGACAGAAGAAATATTACGATTATATGTGCGATGGCCCGGGTAGTATCAATTTGATGCCCAAACATGTAGAGGGGTGGGGGGTGGGGTATCCCTAGGAAACGTTTCAAGTTTAGGTTTTCAAATTCGGCATTTCCCGCCCCCTCCTCCTTGGTCTCTGGGAATATAATCCTAAAATGGAAACGGTACTGTTACGGCCCATTTTGTCGCCCTAATTTGTGAAAGAGACGGACAGAAAGACAGCCACAGATACAGACAGATTGAGAGAGAGAGATTGAGAGAGATTGAGAGAGAGAGGGAGACGGAGGGAGAGAGATGGAAGGAGAGGGAGACAGAGAGGGATAGAGAGAGAACGAGAGAGAGAGATGGGAGGAGAGGGTCACAGGGAGAGGGAGAGAGACATACAGACAGACAGACAGAGACAGAGAGAGAGGTGCGAGGAGAGAATCTAAATTGAATATACAAAAGGTCATAAACATGAACTATTGACGTGACGTAAGCTTATGTATATTAATACCTTGTGGCTTATACAGGACCTTTCAAAGTAAAATTAAGAGGTGGTTGCAAACGAATATATCGAACTCCTACCGGGTACGGGTCTGTATATTATTCAAACATATAATGTCATTCATCACAAACAATTAAATTTGCTAGGTCAAAGGTTGTCACTCTATGACGTCATAAATAGATATGACGTTTACTTAGCAACGTCAACAGGCCGCTGTGCTTGTAATTTGACGGATTGTAAGGTAAGGATTTTCAGCATTTTCTGTTTGATATTCTATTTCTTAAAAACGGTATGTGTGTGTGTGTGTGTGTGTGTGTGTGTGTGTGTGTGTGTGTGTGTGTGTGTGGGGGGGGGGGGGGTTGGTGCGAGTGTATAAGTAGATCTCGCAGAACCCATTTTGTATAGGCCTAGTTAATTTTGTTTAGTTAATTTATCTGTTCCAAAATGATCAGCTATAGAACATTATTATACAATCGTTTTTTTCTATATGTATCATTAATATTCAGACATATAACCTCTTGATAATAACTATTGTAAATACTGAATCAAAATATCGATATGTATACCAAAATGGTAATATATGCATGCATAATTTTGTTTTGTAACCCTGTCACTTCATCCCTGTGTTTGGGAGTGGGACAGGTAACAAACGTAAACAGGTGTTCTGTGAATTAGAAAAGGGAATTTTTTCGCATTTTCAGGTAGCAGCTGTTCCCCCAACCAAACCCTTTAGTAGCTAATAACATAAAATACCGGTCACGAGTCCATCACTATTGTACCTAGTCTGTTATCCTGTATTAACGTAAATATTGTATATTAGTGTCTATAATATGCATGTCATACGTAAGACTTTTTAACCGTTTTTTTTTTAACTTCTCCTCTTTTTCTCCTCCGTATTTCGCAAGGATCTTTTTGGGCTCAAGTTCAGTCAACTACCGTACCAACATCGCGCTAAATATTTGGTACGAAGATGAATTTCATAAATACAACAGTAATGGAAGTAGCCATCTCTGTTACTAAGCACAGAAGTAGCTATATACACGGTGGCCGTGTATATAGCCTCGGCTAATGAGTCTGGCCGGGAAAACCGTAATACATGGTCAGGACCGTAATCTCTGCACAATGCAGTGTCGAGAATGGGCATTAGGCAAAATAGTGCCTCGTCTGTAAGGGAACAGCCACTCCCAAGACCGGAGGAGATCCTTCATAACCAGAGGCGGATCTCGGTGTGTGTGTGTGGGGGGGGGGGGGAGACAAGAGCCCGGCCCCCCCCCCTAAATTTTGCGATAGTTATAATTTTATTATATATATTTTTTTTATTTTTTTACGATCCTCCTCCAAACCTCCCCCAAAGTTCCCTTGGCATTCCACCTCATGTCACTGGGGTCCCGCCTAAATGGAGTTTCTAGATCTGCCACTGATAACACTCTGTGTAAACTCTCCTGTGTGTAACAAGGGTTACATTTTATTCTAGTATAATATATAAAGGTATAAATATAATCCAATAATCTGACAATGTCGCCGGATTTCGGATGGGATTTGCCTGGAGACACCTGACGAGCGACTCGGGGCGCCATCTGTCGGCCAACCACTGTTGAGAAAGACGATCGGACGGAAAGCAGAATTGCCTTATCTACCTGTGATGAGAATCTGCTGATCTCTTGGCATGTCTCCTCTGTCTAATTGCCAGAGTTGTTTAGTTTTAGCCTGGATGGAGGGAAGACTCCCAGTCTCCCGGAAGGTTTGTAAAACAAGCCGAACTGTCCCTGGTGAAGCCAGTTTGTAGTGGGTGGAATTCCACCAGCAATGTTTGCTGTATTACATAGTTCCCAATTAGCACGGTTACAAACAAAACCTTGTGCGGCAGCTGTTGGCGGGAACCTGTACCATACATCTTCCCGTCCCCGCCACGGTGTGATGTGGTGTGTAGTGCTGTGGCGTGTAGTTATGTGGGTAGATCGGTTCGGTTTCAAGTTGGTAGATTCACTAGGTTATTTCCAGTTCCAGAGAGTGCTCCAGAGTGACATATAGAAATAATACAATACTTCGGAGCAATGATGTAGGCTGTGTGACTCTTGTAATAATCGCTTTGAATATACTCCGTATATTTACATCAGGAAGCGATAGTGTCTTATTCCCACTAAAGACCGTGCCCACCCCCCCCCCCCCCCCCACTAGAGATTGTGCCGCCTCCATTTGAAGACAAAAATATACGTTTGATTTCTCAACTATATAAATAAAGATAAAAATAATATGGTTTGTGCCCCGCCTCCACCAGAGGTTGTTCCCCCACAAGATATCGTTCCTACTGGCCTGTACATCACACACACACACACACACACACACACACACACACACACACACACACACACACACACACACAAACACAAACACGCATATATAAATGCATTGATGTTATGTTGTAATGTGTTTAGTAGTCAATAGTCTTGTGTAATGTTATTTTGTACACACTCTTTCTAATCTGCAATGTTTACATGCAATACAATTGGTGTTATCTTACACTCAATGTGTGTCCGTGTCAATTGCAGGTCAGTCAGTGTATATTGATGTCATATGACCCTGGCCTTATCACCCACCTTGCAAAATTGATATTGGTAATTTGACACCATTTTACAAGATAGCAGTCTTTTTTATGAAGTTGTGAAATTAAAGTAACTCTTGCAGGTTTTTCTGTTTGTTGAATTGTGTTCGGCTGGCAAAACATTCAAAATAGTCTCATAGAGGTATTTTTTTCTTCTTTCTTTTCCCTTTTTACGGTTTATTTTTCTCAGAAACAAATATGGTAGTTTCAAGGCTGTGTAAGCTATGTCGCTTAAGATTATTTATTTCGAAATCTTATTTTATTAGTCTGTAGCCTCTAATTTGACACTGAGCATTTTGACACGTGCTAATGTAGTTACACACGGCCTATTTGCATACCTACTTGTGTTTTATCTTGTAAATAAATATTAAACAAAGCATGCACAAGAAGTGTACATCACAGATGCAATAGAATGTGATGAAACGATCTAAATAACAATAAACAAACAGTGAAATATGAGAAACAGTTACATTTTAAATAATTATATTCCAAAGTGCATGTATTTAAATGTCGAACTATATACAAGATCTAGTTTGTTTCCATGCACAGATAAAGGAAACGAGTACAGAATAGGCATTAAAGACAAACGGGGTGGTGACAACATTGGATGCAATCCTTAGATGTATAGGTTTTGTAATAAATAGAGGATTCGTTACGAGTGTTGTTGGTTTTTTTTTGAGTCTATGTTAATCAGTATTTGTCGATGTTGATATTTTACATATTAAAATTAAAAAATCACGAGTAGAGAATTCTATTTATCCTATAACACTTCTATAATAACATTTTAATTCGATATTTAGTAAATCAAAGTTCTGAAGTCGCCTCACCGGTAATCGCAATTATATTCGATTATATTGGCACGAATGTAATTTGACGTGAAGCACTTCAACTAAATCTCATCAAAACGTTACGCTCAGTATTGTTGGTTGTAAACGTATGACCCATTGGCAGCAAAATAGTATTAACCAAGTTAATAATGGTAAATATCAAATGGGTTTATGACATGGACATTATAGGTAAGTAATAGTATAAATTACATTAAAAGACCTTTAATTTTGAAGGGAAATTTTAGATGTGTGTGAACGTAAGTGGTGATGAGGGAGCGTTATAGTCGAGGCGTGTATGTCCCCATATCATACTCACGCCATTCCCTGCATCGACATTCTTTATCATCGCAATGTGCAGAAACTGTGAACACAAATTTTTATCTTAATTTGAAAATTAGCATAAATTTTGTCTTTATTATGTGCCAAACCAGCGCACGCGACGTTTATCTTAATTTGAAAATTACTATACGCTTTGTCTTCATAATGTGCAAAAACTGTGCACGCGACTTTTATCTTAATTTGAAAATTGGTTTGGAGTGTCGACTGAGCTGAGCGTTGATATATTAATTACTGGCTGATATTTCAATTACCGCTCTGTTAGACTACACGATACTGCCGATACGCGCACGAGTTTCTTATCAGGACAGTAAATTTCAAACTGTTCATAATTTCGTCTTATCAGTATATTTTCTGCAGATATTTAAATGAGAAGATTCAGCTAGCATGTGATAATATTCTGTTGGTGGGTGATATTTTAATAACCCCAGGAGTCGTTAGACAGAGACTCTTTTTGTGGGTAATATTGAATACAGGTGTCGCTATACAGTTAGAAGTTACAGTTAGTTTTGTTTAACGACACCACAAGAGCACATTGATTTATTAATCATCGGCTTTTTGGATGTCGAACATTTTGTAATTTTGACATATATTATAGTCTTAGGAAGTAAACCCGCTACAGTTTGTTCCATTAGTAGCACCATCCCATAGCCATGCTATCACATACCACGGCCTTTGATACATCAATCGTGGTGCACTGGCTGGAACGAGATATAGCCCAGTGGGCCCACCGACGGGGGTCGATAATAGACTGACCGCGCATCAGGCGAGCGCTTTACCAGTGGGCTACGTCCCGCCCCTCGCTATACAGAGACACTTCGTTTGGTGGACACTATTTTAATAACACCAGGAGTCACTATACGTAATCTTTGGTGCGCAATATAGACACTCTTTGTTTGATGAGTGATATTTTAATAACACCAGGAGTCACTATACGTAATCTTTGATGCGCAATATAGACACTCTTTGTTTGATGAGTGATATTTTAATAACACCAGGAGTCACTATACGTAATCTTTGGTGCGCAATATAGACACTCTTTGTTTGATGAGTGATATTTTAATAACACCAGGAGTCACTATACGTAATCTTTGGTGGGCAATATAGACACTCTTTGTTTGATGAGTGATATTGTAATAACACCAGGAGTCACTATACGTAATCTTTGGTGCGCAATATAGACACTCTTTGTTTGATGAGTGATATTTTAATAACACCAAGAGTCACTATACGTAATCTTTGGTGCGCAATATAGACACTCTTTGTTTGATGAGTGATATTTTAATAACACCAGGAGTCGCTATACGTAATCTTTGGTGGGCAATATAGACACTCTTTGTTTGATGAGTGATATTGTAATAACACCAGGAGTCGCTATACGTAATCTTTGGTGGGCAATATAGACACTCTTTGTTTGATGAGTGATATTGTAATAACTCCAGGAGTCGCTATACGTAATCTTTGGTGCGCAATATAGACACTCTTTGTTTGATGAGTGATATTGTAATAACTCCAGGAGTCGCTATACGTAATCTTTGGTGCGCAATATAGACACTCTTTGTTTGATGAGTGATATTTTAATAACACCAAGAGTCACTATACGTAATCTTTGGTGCGCAATATAGACACTCTTTGTTTGATGAGTGATATTGTAATAACTCCAGGAGTCGCTATACGTAATCTTTGGTGGTCAATATAGACACTCTTTGTTTGATGAGTGATATTTTAATAACACCAGGAGTCGCTATACGTAATCTTTGGTGGGCAATATAGACACTCTTTGTTTGATGAGTGATATTTTAATAACTCCAGGAGTCGCTATGCAGGACTCCTGGATTGGTGGATTATAGTTTAATAAGTCCAGGATTAGCTATGAGAACTTTTCGTTTGGTGAATATTATTGTATTAAGTCCATGAATCGGTACACAGACACTTTATGTTTTGTGGGTTATATTTTAACAACTCTAGGAATCTCTCAGCAATATACACTTTGCTTCTGGACATTCTTTAAAGGGTCAAACGCCAATGTCCAGTAGAGCGGGTTATTCGAGTTCAAGTTCAAGATGTTTGACGTGCACATTCAGAGCAACATGTTATAGAGGCACGCCTGTCATGGGCGCCAGTTCTGACTACTGCCAGTTCGTCCGTCCAGGACAGGAAAGGACGGGTTACCGATATTGTTAGTAATAATGTCATATAGCATCTTGACATCTACAAGCTTGCATTCTCAGTTTATCATCACTAAGACCCATCTGTGTTTATGTCCTCTGGGCTGTATGGGATGCACTGTAGGTCTCACTACACAGATCACTTCCGGGTGATACAAGTTATGGTTCACATATTCACTTCTTGGAAATGGTGAAGAATAAAAACAATATGTATGTGTAATGGTAAGCCTTCCGGCTGTATTTTGCCCATGCTATTTTGTAATATTGTGCATCGACCTTTTGGGACATGGGTGTACAGCGCAAGAGACAGCCGGAGTGAATCGGTTAATGAACCACCTGTTCAGACCGGTACTACAGCCAGATGCGGTCATATAGCAAAAGACAGATGAAAATGTTCTCAATTTTGGAGTGAAAATAAATGCTTATATAATGTATGTTCGCAATGGTGTACGTTGTTAGTGCCAACGAGAATCCGTTCTATTGGCAATCTTCATTTGAAGTTGGGCAATTGAACATGGGTTTAAAAAGTAGATGACATCTGTGTAGTGAGACCTTACTAGTGTACCGAAAGTAAGTTTTTTTTAAGGTATCATAATTTTCGAATTTATGTAGCATATGATAACACAAAGGTTAGAGAAGTCATTTCAAAACGGGCATCTGTTTGTTGGGAATCAGTTGGAAGTCCATTGTCGATAATCGGTTATAATCGGTTTACACCAATCGATCAACTTTCGATTACACAATCGGCTAAAAATATCTTTTATAAGCACCATGCGCTTATTGTCGTGTTAAGGTTAAGATTTTGTGTCACTGGATGTATTATGGTAGGCAATAAATAAACAAAAATTGTGTACACGGGTTATTGTATGTACCACATATTATGTGATAGTAATAGCAAGTGAAAATTGGGTGGTGCGATAGTAATAGTAAGTGGCCCGTAATGTATGGTAACCTGCACATGGGCTTATTTCCATGTCTGCTTCTTTCATTCATGTTTGGAGGGAGGGACATAGCCCAGTGGTAAAGCGCTCGCCTGATGTGCGGTCGGTCTAGGATCGATCTCCGTCGGTGGGTCCATTGGGCTATTTTTTGTTCCAGCCAGTGCACTGAGACAGGTATATCAAAGGCCGTGGTATGTGCTATCCTGTCTGTGGGATGCTGCATATAAAAGATCTCTTGCTACTAATAGAACAATATAGCGGGTTTCCTCTCTATGACTGTTAAAATGACTTGACATCCATTAACCGATGCTTTAATAAATCAATGTGTTCTAGTTGTGTCGTTAAACAAAAGAAACCTTTTTCTTCTTTTTTCATTAATTTATTCATTCATTAAACCATTCATTCTCATCAGTGAATTTATTTCTTTGTTCGTTCATTCATTCATTTATTTACTCACCGCACCTCAGTCCAACGAAATAAACTTAAAAAACACAGGAAGTTGTGATTTCAAAATGTGTGTGCATTACAGGAAACGGCGCCAGTAACTGTCAGCCATTTGAAGACATTTACATGACCGTTTAGCCTTGATACTGTAAAACGCTCTATTAGACAGACATCTTTACAATGGCAAAAGCGAGAGCCTGCGCTTTACCATTATACTGCCTTGACGTTTGAAATATACATTAAAGTATTCTCTCTTTTTTTAAATAACCTATTCCTATTTTCAACATTGCAACATAGTAGTCTATTTACATCCGGGGAACCTGAACGAAGTTGTAACGGCTGCGCACAGGGGATCCCTTTTCGTTCAAGTTATGCGCCGATGCCTCATGGTGGCTTCGGTTCGCACTAAATCACTTCCTTGTTTGAATTTATGGCATTATTAACCGGCAAGCGCCACCGGGAACCAACAACAGCGTAAATGAAAAGTGACATTAGGAATTTGAAATGGCACATTTATCGGAGATTGTTTCTTGCTTCGAAGTAGTGTTCTGTTCACTTGTACAGATGCGTGCCATATATTTTTACCTGCTAATTACTCACCACGTGACTGAATGAGACGTACCGATCGCGTGTATTCCGAGTGTGTACCTTTTCCTGATAGTCCCGAATACAGACAGGTACAAACTTGTGCCCAATAATTTTGTTGTTTTTATGCAATAAAATATGTTTGCAATCAATTAAACACAGACATGTACCTCTTCGTGTAGATATTTTAGTTATTCACAGAATCCCTGGCCATACCCAGCATTCAACCCACCATTGCTTAACCTTGCAAGACTCCTCCTCTCCCCACCCCTCCTCCTCCCTCAATACGGGTCTGAACAACTG
Source organism: Gigantopelta aegis (assembly GCF_016097555.1). Lineage (NCBI taxonomy): Eukaryota > Metazoa > Mollusca > Gastropoda > Neomphalida > Peltospiridae > Gigantopelta > Gigantopelta aegis. The sequence goes on along the minus strand of NC_054708.1, from coordinate 13,664,875 downwards.
TAATCCATCCAATTGTTTAAGTTACTATTTACATATCACTACTACTTCCGCTGCTGCTGCTGCTGCTGTTGTTATTACTACAAGTTACTACTACTACTACTACTACTACTACTACTACTACCACTACTACCACCACTACCACTACTATTACTACTACTACTACTACAACAACCACTGCTACTTAGTATTACAACCACAACAGCAATTATTCCTATTACTTCTACTACTGCTACTACTACTACCACTACTACTACCACTACTAATACTACTACCACTGATAATACTAATACCACCACCTACTACTACTACTACTACTACTACTACTACTACTACTACTACTACTACTACTGCTGCTGCTGCTGCTGCTGCTGCTGCTGCTGCTGCTGCTGCTGCTGCTGCTGCTGCTGTTACTGCTGTATAATACAATACAAAAACTCAAAGTGAGTATATTTTAAAACTTTGTATAGAAGTCAAAGTTTTTAAAAACTTTACAATTAATTCTGGATGGAATTTAAAGGATTCCAAAACATTTTTGTTGCCAAATTCTCGTCGGCTTTAGATGATCACACTCCACCAAAATGTGGCGCACAGTGTACAGTGACAATTTAACACTGAGGAGCAGGGTCCTTCTTTAAAATAAATGAATGCGTCAAATATGTATGGCCGATATCGGGCACGGCACCAGACTACTTCATCCTTCCTGCACCGCTTGTAGGACGACTCCCACTCTCCCAAGAGTGACTTGACAGAATAAAGCTTTTTCGTAAACGCACCGTCCCAATCATCTTGCCAAGTCGATAAGATATATTGGTTGATATGAAATTTAAAATCACTGTAGGGGACTCCAACAGTGACACGGGGCAAATTCAAAGCAGACTTGGCAGCAACATCTGCCTTTTCATTACCCTTAATACCAACATGGCTGGGTACCCAACAAGGTTTATTTTGTTTGCTAGATGTTGTTATTTGAACATAGACAGTTGTTATACAGACAGTTTACACAGTTCTTAGGTATATATAAAGTTTGTTTGTGTAATTAGAGCTCATTGATTAATTAATCATCGGCTATAGGATGTCAAACATTTGGTAATTCTGACTCATAGTCATCAGAGGAAACCCGTTACATTTTTCCTAATGCAGCAAGGGATCTTTTATATTCACTTTCCCACAGACAAGAAAGCACATACCACGGCCTTTGACCAGTTGTGGTGCACCACCACTAGCTGTTGCTGCACCCGCTGATACAAGTATTACTAAGGCAAACACATGTTCTCGCTCTCCCCCCCCCCCCCCCCCCCCATTTTCTTCTTCATTTTTTATTTTTGTTATTAATTTGCACGCCGTGACGCATTGACGTTTAGGCAGCAAACGTTTGCTTGCCAGCGCCACAAGTTGTGTAGAAAAAGAGAAGTATTTGACGTAGTTGAGAGGAACGGGTCGTGCCAGAAAGCCATTTGAAAGCAGCGAGTGAGCGTGCTGCACGTGTGAGCCACATGTACACGTGACGGGTAATATCACGATACATTAATCTCTCGAGTCTTTTAGCCGCGATATCCCACTCTCGCTCCGCGTGTAATCTAAGGACTATTTATTGCGCGCGCAAAGTTTGGTGACGTGTATGTTTCGCGGGGTACTCGTCAAAGAACGCTATCAAGTGTGTACGTTACGGGATGATATTTCATCGCAGTTCCTTGGCTTGAGTGTGTTCAACTCGGAACACAGAAAAGGACGAGTGAGTGAATTAATGAATGGATGAACTAATTGATGAATCATGGGTAAATGGAGGTGTGGATGGATGGGTGGATAGTTGGAGGATGGGTGGATAGTTGGGTGGATAGTTGGAGGATAAATAGTTGGTTAGATGGATAGATGGATGTATAGGTGGATGGATGGATGTATAATTGGATGGATGAATTGATAGTTGGTTAGATTTATGGATGAGTTGATAGTTGGTTAGATTGATAGTTGGTTAGATATATGGATGAGTTGATAGTTGGTTAGATTGATAGTTGGTTAGATATATGGATGAGTTGATAGTTGGTTAGATTGATAGTTGGTTAAATATATGGGTGGATGGATAGTTGGATGGATGAATAGGTTGACGGATGGATGTACAGGTGGGTGGATTATGGATTAATTGATAGATGAGTCGATGGGTCGATCAAGGCGTAGAATAGATCTGACTTCCATAATAATAAGCCCAAAATTCCAAAATGTTTGTGGGGTTTTTTTTATTGACAATATATCCACCCAAACAAACAGAGACTGCACCTGGTATACGAGGGAGCTAACTGTACACGGCTACCTCAGTATAAGAATAACGGATTCGAATGTGAATCTTCCGTACACGGTTCTGCTCATAGAAAGTGTTGACAACAGATATCTATATTAAGTGGACCAATAGACCTCTGCCTCATTATGAGCGGTTTCGAGCTATCTGAGAATTTGTACAAATGGATGGCTGGAGTCTTAACCTTTCATCGTCATGTGTTGCCCACAGTGATTAGCCAAAGGTGATAGATGGAACGCCATCTTAACGTATCCGCACTTGGTGCTGGCCATATGATACAGCGAGAAGACGCTATCCACAGTATCTTATTCCTCAGCAGCTGAATATTTTGTGGAAGCAAATGAAATTATAAAGAAATTTAAATGAATAAGTACATGTATATGTATACAAATCAACGAACGAAAGGACAAATTATTGAATGAATTAATGAATAAATTATAATAGTTGTCTTAGTAATTAATTGTAGCACCAATAACGGCAGCACTCAAAGGGTTGTAGTAGTAACAGTTGAGCATGCAGCGACGACAGCAGCAACAACAACAACAACAGCAGAAGTAGTAGTAGTTCAAATGTCCGTCTTGCTTTTTTACAGTCAGGAAGGAAGGATATGTTTTATTTAACGACGCACTGAACACATTTTATTTACGGTTATATGGCGTCAGACATATGGTTAAGGACCACACAGATACTGAGAGAGGAAACCCGCTGTCGCCACTCCATGGGCTACTCTTTTCGATTAGCAGCAAGGGATCTTTTGTATGCACAATCCCACAGATAGGATAGTACATACCACGGCCTTTGTTACACCAGTTGTGGAGCACTGGCTGGAACGAGAAATGGCCAAATAGGTCAACCGACGGGGATCGATACTAGACAGCGCATCAAGCAAACGCTTTACCACTGGGCTACATACCGCCCGATTTTTACGGTCAGAGTACTCGGGCTATAGTAGAAGTATTTATTTTAGCAGTAATAGTAGTAGTAGTAGAAGCAGCAGTAGCAGTAGTAGTAGTTGTAGTTGTAGTAGTAGTAGGGCAACAGGTTTCTTGAAAGGTAATAACTTGCTCAGATGCGTATCAGTCTGGCGGGGCCTGTAGCTGGTGCTACATGTGATACTAGGATACACCGGCTCTGATAATATATTAACATAGCCTAATGTGTTATCGAACTAACAATAATTGCATGTTGATGTTTAGTACTGTCAGATGTGTCATATATGGTTATTGTTGTGCTGCCCACTTTGCAGTAAGAGAGACATTACATAAGTACACCTTTTCCTAAATCATAGGCAGAGCGATACCTACCGAGATATTTGTTAACAGTGATGAAGTGTAAGATTTTGTAAGAGGTTGTTTAGAGTTGGCGCCATAATAAATAGCTTCCGGCTGGATCAATATTTAAAATTAATATCAAGCATTATATTTCAATAGAGCCGTTAATGCTCTAATATTGCAGTTGGTGATAAATGTGGCAGATTCTTTTGTTAAAAATATAGTTTTCAACGAGCGATGCGCGTAATGGTATTTCATCCAGTAGCACTATGTTAAGTACGTTTCTTACACACCTGTTGGTGAGAACACCGTGCGTTATTTTTAATAACACATGGTTGTTTACACATGTATGTGTGTTAACTATGTCAAGGCATACGACTGGCTGCTGCTAGGTGATGACCAGATCACCACTGCCATACATTCAATGAAAAACTACACGATGGAAATCGATTACATTGTGACGTATAGTTAACATGACAGCATATCATGGGTCTGTGACGCGTAAGTTAGGTACACGTGCAACGGCAGTAAACAACTTTTAGTTGAAAAAGATTTTAAAATTTGCTTAAAACCTGGTTTTTGAGGATATGTAAGAAATAGTATAATACATTCGTGCCCGTTAGATACAATTATTTTAAAAGTCGTTGTTTAAAAACGTATCAAACTCGCTTTCGCTCGTTAGATTCATTTTAAAACAACTCGTTGTAAGATAACTGGTATCTAACGGCTACTCATGTATTATGCTCTATGTATGAAACACCTACAAAACTAAATGTATGTATTAAAATTGTGTGCGCTATGAAAGGTTCAGCTTGTTTCAGTTAATACCTTTTGGAAAGGTTTCATAATATTAATGTTTTATAGTTCATAGATATCTAATGTTGGCATGATGCATACATATTTTTGCTACACATGTTAACATTATCGCCCAGAGGATTCTATTTGGTATGGTACAACCTTGATATTGCCCCTCTCAGCCACACGGGGCACCAAGAGTCGAACCTTCTCGGTTGATCCATTCATTGACATGTATATCAAATGCTGTGATATGTGCTGTCCTGACTATTGAAAAGTGCATATAAAAAGATTCCTTGCAGCTAACAGTAAAATGTAGCGGGTTTCCTCTAAAACAATGAGTAAAACAATTAGCAAAGGTTCTCTTCTTTTTTTATAAACAATATTTATTCAATTACCAAATATTTGACATACAGTAACCGATGATTAACAAACCAGTATTGTTAACCAAACCAAATAAACTATCAGCCATAAAAAAGAGTTTTGTTTCTTCATATCCTAGATCCCGATAAGACAAAAGACACCGGAAACACGATCTGAGTATCACTGCACCGGGTCACCAAGGGGATGTGTCAAAAGGCGACAAGACTAAGCTAAGCACTAAGGACGTGCCAATGGCCCGCCTTCAACACGTCCGTAGAAATGTAAAGAATTGTGATTAGAGTTGCCTCCTTTCTCGAGCTCTCCGATAAGATAAATGAACACATTCGCTGACAGCGAGTCCTCGGCGGATACTTTCCGATATTGCTTTCTCTTCTTGCCCTTGCGTTTCGTTTCACTCGTGCTCGCAGTGGTGTTGTGAAACGTTCGCTAGTCTTTAAATGTTAAATGAATGTGATGGAGGCAGCCACGTTGAGGTACTGGTTAAGCCATCAGTCGCAGAGAGTTGTAGGTATTGGGTTCGCATCCCGGTATCGGCTATCACCCATACTTGTTTGGGTTGTTGTTGTTTTTGTGGGTTTTGTTCTCTGTGTGTGTGTGTGTGTGTGTGTGTGTGTGTGTGTGTGTGTGTGTGTTTGTTTGTTGTAGTCGTCGGAAGATATAAGTAATTCAAGCTTGTGGGTGCTGGTTCGCAGCCCGGTTCGGCTATCGGAGTGATAAACATAACTGGGCCCGGGGTGTGTGGTGGGGGTGGGGGCAGTTATATATTAATTTGATTTTCGACTGGGTGTGGGAAAATCTTTATCACAGAGTTTGGGGAGAGTGCCCCTTGCTTCCTTCCTTCCTTCCTTTCTTCCCAGGTCCGCTTCCTAAACATGCGAATTAATGTGCAGGTCTCTCATGAACCACAATATACTAGTAACTATCCACTAACTCCTGTCCTGGACAGACAGCCCAGATAGCTGAGGTGTTTGCTCGGAACAGCGTGCTGGAACCTAAAAATGGATATACTCACGAAAATCAAATAAAAATTAAACTGAAATTAAATTAACCAATTTTTTTTAAATAGCAGGCCAAAAGAAATATGACCTTTTAAGAACAAAAAACATGTCCCGTTGAAAATAAAACAGCACAGGATGAGTGGAGGGTTTGGGACTTGGTGTGGAAAATAAATATTTTACAGCATTATAAAATTAGAATATAACAGAATCGCGAGCTTAGGTCTCACTACACAGATCACTTCCGGGTGAGAGTTCATTGATCACGGTCCACTATAGTTCGTAATTGTGACACATGTTATGGTTCACATATTCACTTCTAGGAAATGGTGAAGAATTAAAACAATATGTACATGTGTATGTTTGATGATAAGCCTTCTGGCTGTATTTTACTCATGTTTTTTTGTAATATTGTGCATCGACCTTTTGGGACATGGGTGTACAGCGCAAGAGACAGCCGGAGTGAATCGGTTAATGAACCACCTGTTCGGACCGGTACTACAGTCAGATGCGTCATATAGCAAAAAAACTGAGACGGAAATGTTCTCAATTTTGGAGTGAAAATAAATGCTTATATAATGTATGTTCGCAATGGTGTATGTTGTTAGTGCCAATGAGAACCCGTTCTATTGGCAATCTTCGTTTGAAGTTTGGCAATTTAACATGGGTTTCAATGGCAGATGTCATCGGTGTAGTGAGACCTTAACGCCTGCTATGATCATACACACAGTTGTCTTTTGAAAAATGTTGTAATTTTAGCAGTTTAATTTTTATTTTCACCTGCTAGGTCTTTTAAAAAAATGGACTGCGTTTTGCTTTTGGCGGGCCGCTATTTCAAATCCTATAACGCTAAAGCAAGCGCTCGCGACAACATATGCATTCTGAACGCAGGCTAGGTTCCTCAGCCCGATCAAGGTCTCGACGCGGGCGAGACGTTCGTTTATTTTAAAGGTACGCCAGAAGACGTCAGCGGCGCTTGTCGGTTCGGCGTCAGCCGGCTACATCGGCAAATGTCGGTGTCAGACGGAGGTGCTGACAGCAGCTCTCAGCAGATGGCGCAGTGTAATTAGCGGAGTTCGTGTGTCAGGCTTTCCAGAGGTTGCTACAAACGATTAATGGCTTGTATTTGTGTATAAAAAGAAAAGTATGCGCATGCCAAGAAAAGAGAGAGAGAGAGAGAGAGAGAGAGAGAGAGAGAGAGAGAGAGAGAGAGAGAGAGAGAGAGAGAGAGAGGGGGGGTGGGGGGAAGAGACCGCTGGTGTAATGATAGATTACGTGGAAGAAAGGAATTACACGGTAAAACAGGTTAATAAGGAGGAAAGTAAACAAAAAAGCGGCTTCAAATGATAAAAACAGAAAACAACATTCATGAAGTTACATGATCGAAGATGTATGATAGATGGTTGTTGGAGGAAATACTAATATCGTGCTGAGGTAGAATTGGATTTTTGACGTAGATCTAGTCTTGTATAGCGGTAGTGATGTATCGATGATCGATTATAATCGAAAATTGACCAGTGTGGCTCTTACGATGTGATGATCGATTATAAAAATCCGTAATCGATTGTGCGGGGAAGTTGTTAACTAGAATTGTTCCTCCAATTTAGTGGTGGAATTGATATAAATGTGTTGGGTTTTGATGTTTGTGTTTATGTGTAATAAAAGAAGAGATATTAAAGAGATATTAAAGGTATAACTAGCAAGTTCTTGAGTCCATCCTGATGAAAAGTTAAAGTTAGTTTGTTTAACGACACCACTAGAGCACATCGATTTATAAATCATCAGCTATTGGATGTCAAACATATGGTAATTTTGACATATAGTCTTAGACAGGAAACCCACTGCATTTTTCTATTAGTAGCAAGGGATCTTTTATATGCATCATACCACATACAGGGTGGCACATACCAGGGCCTTTGAAAAGTCAGAGTTGTGGTGCATTGGCTGAGTTCAATTGGAACACTAAGTTGGACTCTTCACTATTATATTAGTTCCTGGAATATTTCAATTTAACACAGAATTCTGTCAATATTTAGATTATTGATTTCAAAAATCCTAATTTTAAATGTTAAAGCCATTCATCAAAAGGCACAGCATGGGCATGTCCAGGATTTTGTAAAGGAGGGTCACACAATTCTAAAAATGGCAATTTGAGTTTGTCGAATATTTGTCGGAGTCCTGGGGCTTACTCCCCGGGGTTTTTTGTAAATAAAAATCCTTAGAGGCACGTTTTCTGGACGATATAGTGTTGTATATTGTGGGTTATATATTTTTTAAAACCGCAAAAAGTAATTAAGGGGGCAGTTCAAACGGGATTGGAGTCACGAATCCCCTGTGAACCCCGTCACTGGGTTCGCCAGTACACAAACTCAACTTCGTTTTCTCTATAAGCAATGTCTGTAAAATCTTCCTACTACCTGGAGTTGTTATTACGTATCTACATCATTCTCATTTTCAAATTTCATCAGATATGTTCATAAAAAAGACTGCATGTTCCGCGCTTTTATTCACATTTTTAATTACACTTTCGGGCCCCCACTAAGTTGGTATTGCCGTGCAAATGGGCGGATCTAAGGTTACACCGAGCCAAACATAATAAATTTTCCAAAGTCTTTCATGGCTCCGTTTGAGAACTCTGCGACCCTCGAAGAACCGGCGGAAACGCCGAAATCCTGTTACGCCCCAGCGCGGAGATATGGGCAAAGTCAGACGCGGTGGCGTCAAAGTAAAATCTCGCTAATGTTTAACCGAGGATGGCTTTGGTCCTCGAGAGTTCCTTGGTGGCTCGCAAACAGCCATAAGTAAACGGATTAGGAATATTAACACGAGGAACATTTTCATAATAACTAAAGATTAATATTTTGATTTTCGTAAATAAACTAGTTTGAAAGTAATAGCCGATGTATTTTTCGTGCTGGAGTGTCGTTAAAAGTCTATTCTATTCTATTATAGTTTGGAATTGACATTCGTAGATTCAACCACTATTTTGCTAAATATCCATTCGACTCTCAATTGTACAGATTTAATCGCGATTAACGGTTTTGTCATTCCGAAATAAATAAATAAATGTTTTATTTAACGACGCACAGTTATATGGCGTCAGACATATGGTTAAGGACCACACAAATTTTGAGAGGAAACCCGCTGTCGCCACTACATAGGCTACTCTTTCCGATTAGCAGCAAGGGATCTTTTATTTACGCTTCCCACAGACAGGATAGCACAAACCATGGCCTTTGTTGAAACAGTTATGGATCACTGGTCGGTGCAAGTGGTTTACACCTACCCATTGAGCCTTGCGGAGCACTCACTCAGCGTTTGGAGTCGGTATCTGGATTAAAAATCCCATGCCTCGACTGGGATTCGAACCCAGTACCTACCAGCCTGTAGACTGATGGCCTAACCACGACGCCACCGAGGCCGGTTTGTCATTCCGATTTTGAAAAGCAATTGTATCTTCCTAGAGATACCAGTAGTAATATTCCAGTGATCGATGGTAATTGAATATTAATCGGTTGTGTTCAAACGATGTGATGATCGATTATTTAAAAACGTCATAATCGATTATCGGGGGAAATACTGATTGTACTTTTTCCTGTAGTTTAGATCATGGAACTGATAAAAACAAATTTATGGGGGTTTTGCATATTCCCATGCAGACATGAAGGAAACGGATATTGAATAGGTACTAAACGTAAAATTAGAAAATGTGTAGTTTATCACCTCGTTTAAGAAGTTTGTTTGTTTTGTTTAACGACACCGCTGGAGCACATTAATTTATTAATCATCGGCTATTGGATGTCAAACATTTAGTAATTTCGACATATAGTTTTAGAGAGGAAAGCCGCCACAGTTTTTCCATTAGTAGCAAGGGATCTTTTATATGCACCATCCCATAGACATGATAGCACATACCATGGCCTTTAATACACCAGTCGTGCTGAACTGCCTGGAACGAGAAATAGCCCAATGGGCCTACCGACGGTTCCAGACCGACCGCGTACCAAGCGGACGCTTTACCACTGGGCTACACCCAACCCCCATCTCGTTTAAAAGCAAGGCAATAGGTACATGGTCCTGATAAATCAAATATTTCTCAAATTCCTATTATAATTGTACCTGATTATATAATCGAAAGTTGATCGGTCAGCGTTTACCGATTATAATGGATGATGGAATTCCAACGTATTCTCAACACTATCTATACATGTATATAGATTTATAATATAAATAAATTTCTCTTTAATAACTACATCATTTTCGTTATAAATTGATTTCTGTATTTATATCCAACTGAGGATAAAGCACGCTCTCCTGGTCACACGCCTTGTGTATCAGAGATAATAGTGGTTATCCAGATATAAATAGCTACAGTCATTTTACATCTCCCCACTCTCCCTCCGGGGTGGATCCGGTACAGGGGTGCGAACCCACTACCTATCAGCTTGATGAATTGACCAGTATGCCATCGTGACCAGTCGACGACACACGGGTGTGTTGTTTAATTAGAGATTACTAAGTGTGAAAAAACTTAACAAGTTAAGCACTAATGCCTAACAATTAACCCCTGGCCTAAAACGACAGCGCGTATATTTTATTGTCGAGATGACTAAGAAAATAATCTTATTGCAAATATAAACAAGTGATGATTATTTTATAGTATATTCTGATCCACGTATTTTAAATATGGTTTAACAACAAAGAAAACGTTACATAAATACCACATACGACACAGGTCATAGTAATTTATAGAGAATAATTGGTTGCTGTCAAAAGCTAGGATTCCATAGGATTCCATACTTATCCTGCGAAGGTTAAAATGGAGAATGCGGTGTGGCTCTGCCGAGTGGCATACGTAATTTCATCTGAGCAGGATAAAGCTGATTTCAAAGACAGTAATAACCGTATAATTTATATATCCAGAAATTCTGCATTTATAGTCATCAAACAAAAACATTTCATCAGCAACTACACTGAACGCTATCCAGCGTTCAGAAAACAAAAACCGTTAAGCACTAGTTTATTTTTTTATGTAAGGACATCCAAAATGACGTTAATGGAGTTTGACGTAATTTTCATTAAAAAAGACATCCACGTCACATATTATAACCTTGAATATCGAGTAATGGCTGACTGGAATTGAAGTTGCGTATACAGCTAAAGCCTGAGATTATATGATAGAGTATTACCCTCGTGTGTTTCGGTATCGTCTATATCATATATTAGAAATGAAAATAATGTATGTATTATGTTCGTCAGAGGCTCGCATAATACAATTTTTATTCCTAATATGTGATATTGACGATACCGAAATACACTCTGGTAATAACATATATATATATATATATATGTATGTATGTATGTATGTATGTATGTATGTATGTATGTATGTATGTATGTGTGTGTGTGTGTGTGTGTGTGTGTGAGTATGTGTAGGGTGTGTGTGTGCGTGCGTGCGTGCGTGTGTGTGCGTGTGTGTGTAAGGATTACAGGATAAAAGGTATTACTTGTTACATTCTAGATGTATGACTACATAAAAATAATAAGTTTATCATCAAATAAAAGGTAACAATTATTATGTACAGATTCTTGTGAAAATAGCTTTAATCTGAAATATTTCGGTAGCTAAACTCTTAGCTCTGTCTAAAAATATTTCTTAGGTTTTGAAACTTTTCATTTAATGTGTTTGTAACTTTATAATGTTGAAACATTTACAGTTGAAACATTCTATACCTCGCCTATTGTGTGTAATTTTTAATTGTGACGGTTTTCAAAGATTGTTTAATATTGTAATACTGATGCAACTATAAGATAGATTGGTAGCCAATAAATTGCTTGCCTTCACGCGCTATTATTCTAAATCTTTGATTATACACAGGCACTCACTAATCTTGGTCACATAATATATTATGGTTCATTTTAACACTCAGGATCGGGCGCAGTCTCATTTTCGGGGTTACAGATTATCATGTTTTATAGAGGCAACTGAAGATAACCGTCGATAGTAATAAAACACGAGGTTTTTTTTAAATTTTACATTGGTATAGAGTAAATGATGTTAAAGGAGCTATGTAAAAGTTTAAATAATGGTGGTTCCTGCCAAAAATATTTATTAATTTTTGCCTTGAAATATACGGTTTATACCTTTAGCTATATGTCTATAAACGAAATAGTAGAAACAAATATTTTAGGGGCAATAGTGTGTCACACGCATTAAATAATGACGTAACTGTTTTTACGCGTACACATTCAACATACTAAATTTACACACAATTCTTTGCAGTCAAGTGACAAAAGAAACAAAGATGGTGGTAACGTTATATTTAGCCACAAACTATTCGGGAAACCCATCTTGTCGTCTAATGCAAGACTTTTTAAAATTATTGTTCTAAAGTTAATAATGGAAAAATTATGAGTGGGATCGATTAATTTGTAATAATTTATTACAATTAATTATAACACTAATTACTTGTAGTTTCAACTTTGACATAAGACCTTTAAAAATGGTAAGCTGATTTTACATCTTTAATATTCAAAGCAGGAAATGTTATGTAACAAGAAATTTAAGTGTCATCGTTATTTATTATTTAATTTATACGCACTGAACTCCATTGGAAACGCCCCACACTATCTTCAGTTGTTATTGGTATTGCATGCGTAAGGTTGCTATAAAACACACAATAGCTCTAATACTTATATACAATTTTGGGGCTATTTATTACCTACCAGAATACATCCAGGTATACAGAATCAGGTAATTGTTTTATTGTTTTCTTCTCGGAGATAAATAAGTAGGTAGGTAGCTAGGTAGGTAGGCAGATAGACAGACAAACAGACAGACAGACCATTAAATCCTAAAATATTTTATTTATGGGTTTTCAGTAGAATTCAGAATAATATTTTATATGTAGAAGAATGTTCCTAAATGTAACCAAACAATGAACAGCAGTTAAACACACAAACGTTGTTGAGTGTATGACAACAAAAGACACATTCTCTTGGCTTGAAAAAAAAGCAATAATAATAGTGTGCCATCTGTGGCTGGTGAAGGGTATTTGTCGACAATACTCGTCTGGGCATTCCACAGAGGAGCTCTATATTTTCGTGTAAGTATCTGGTGAGCCACAGAGTGGCAGGCATTAACCAAATAGTTTAAGAAGTGCTTCGTCGTAAAACGTGACTGTACAGCTAGAAGGGAAATAGCACGGTGGTACCGTAACGTCCATGCATGGAATCCCACAAATGCTTCAACGACTACAAAATAAAATATGGATATGGTTCACGGTTCACATTCAGAATTTGTTTTTCGGTTATTCTGAAATATTGTGATTCACTGATTTGTTGAAATCTGTAGCGAGTTTAGTTTACCAGAGGACAAAACATCTATGTCTCCTTTTGTTAGTTTTTTGTTTGTTTGTTTGTTTGTTTTTGTCAACCTTTTAGGAAATGTTTTATTTAAAATAATATTCATTACTTTAGTTTGAATATGCTAGTACTGCGATTAATTTATTAAACACAATTTAGGTTTCAAATAGAAATAATTTATACAGAGCAGCTTTCACAATAGGTATTTGTAAAAACTGAATAAAATTTCAGAATGTAGTGCATTATTGTTCAAATACAGGCGTGTTTTGAAAAACATATGTTCTTTTTTTAAATTAAAATTTGTAAAAATTATAAATATGTTTATATCAACATTTCCTGGAAGAGGGGATTAATTTAATTTTGAGCCCAGCTATTCCCGTAAAACACAAAACGTTCACCATTTAAAAGTTACATTACAAAATAAATAAACAGGTAAGCGATTATAAATAAGTGAATAAATAAAAAAATATATACATTTATTTATTTATTTATTTATTTATAAATAATGAAATAATAAATAATAAAGTAAATGATGAAAGAAATACTGAAAGAAAGAAATAATTACTATGCATAACATTTTAAGAATACAAATACACAAATGTACGAAGAATACACTTTGAACTTGATGCATCGAGTTGCTTACTAGTATCCTGCACCCGCAAACAGACTATGTGTCTTAAGACTATTGACAACATCAAAACAGCACTTTCCTTTTTCATGTGCACTATCGTCTTAAACACAAGAGAAAAACCGATAAACGTCTCCGTATCTCGTTCTAATTGCCTCTCACTCATTGAGACCACTCAACGCAATGTACACAGATAGCACAAGATACGACTCTAAAGATCGGCACCCATTGCTGCAATGCCGCCATCATAAACGTGATATGTGTGCTTACAAACATTGGGGAATGGAGCCATTGAATGCTTCTGGGGAACATTTCTAAATAACCGAGCACATGGTGTTGTACTAGAACATGTCCCGAGCCTTCTTGTAATGAATGCTTTGATGTCGGAACTAATGGTAAACTATGGAGGAAGATGGGCTTGATAAATCGTAGGATCATTTTGAGGGATTCGGCACAAAACCAGAATATCAGTCAAAAATGTGTCTCGACATTGTTAAATTTATAGACTACAGTTGATATTTGTCTAACGTGTATTATGTAAGTGTCTGAATATAATTTGTCTGGGTTTTTTGTTTTGTTTTGTGGGTTTTTGGGTTATTTTTATTATTTTCTTTAACATTTATTATGTAAGTGTGTGCTAATTTTTCTTCTTTTATTTCTTCTTTTATTTGTATTTTTTTCGTGTTTTGTTATCTAGTGTGTTTCTTTGTTAAGACTACGCGTCCCAATTACCAAGTGTTTGGCATGAACTAGCCGATGATTGATGAATCAATAGGTTCTAGTGGTGTCGTTTAACAAAACAAACTTTAATTGTTTAGGGTTATTTTAAACATGACGAACATTTATGCTATGCACACTATAAAGTCAGATACTTACTTAAAATTATCTTTTTTATTTTTGAAAAAAATAAAAATGCTATCGAGTGCCTGAACATATCAATCGGATTTCTGTATTTAAATATCAGCATCTTTTGAATATTTTCAGGTGACTAAACTAGAGCAAGAAGCACATTCCTAAAATGCATGCCAAATATTAATTCCAGGTGTGTATCACATTGTATCCATACGAGTTAAAAAAAATCAACACATCACATTTTGTCTGGCCGAATTACATGTATATTGTGGTGAAACAAGTTTCAAGCATGACTGAAACAAACAAGAAAAATTGTAAGTGAAAATTCGTATCATATTTGCATGACTATGACATTGACAATGATGATTATAGAGATGATGAAGATGATTATCGTGAAGATGATGATTGATGATGATGATGATTATTATGATTGATGATGATGGTGGTGGTGGTGATGATGATAACAATGTTGATGCTGCTGCTGCTGCTGCTGATGATGATATTGATTTTGTAATAAGAAGCAAGAATATTACATACTTATGCACACTTCTTTTTACACCCCTGCGCGTGCTGTAACCTCGCCGTGGTGCAGGAGTGTAACATTCTCTTTGAGAATGGCCAATACAGCACAAATAAATTTTGAGTAAAAGTCAGTATCTATCTGTGATATTTGTGTTTTTGCGTGGTTCTTTACACTGTGATTTTGTTTAAATCTTAAATTTGTATATTGATGTTGATCATCGCTTTGTTTGTTTTCATTACCCAATAGCCGATGTATTTTTCCTGCTGGGGTGTCGTTAAACATGCATTCATTCATTCGATACTTCTTTTCACGCAACATGACGATTAACAGCAAAATAATTTTTAAATGCACTTTTCCACGTATATGTGTCAATGCAGCCTTCCATAAACCAGTATTGGTGCATTGGTAATGAATACATAGTCGTAGCCCATGGTTATAAAACTGTAGAAATTAATAGGGTAATCCAAAATGCCATAAAGGTCTAGAAACTAAAACCATAATCCAAAACACGGCACAATTCGAAAATCTAGAAATATATACCAAAACTTTATTGAAGTCTAGAAACTAGAAATGAAATCCGAACCCTTAACACATATTTAGGTCATTAAATTTATCTGGCGTTAGAATCTAGACTGCGCCATGTGTCCAGAGATTTATACAATGAACACACGTGGCATGGTACAATTAAAATTAATATACTGTTTTCTGCACAAAAGATGGTTACTAATAAAACAAATTAACAATTTTCATGTAACAGCCAGTTTTCTTCCAGGTAAATTAAATGTAAAATGTCACACTTTTTGATGTGTGTACTGACTGAAGGGATTTACACACTGATTATATCAGATTTATTAGAAACAATTAACATTATTGGCAATAAGAAATCATTTGGTGTAAAGGAACCATGATACTAATTAAATATAATATACAGAAAAATAAAATAAGACTCACATTAGTGTCCCCATACCAAAAATACAAATATGAAATGCCTCCAAAAATAAACAAGTGTCTAAATTTGATGCGCCTTTTAAGCCTGAAGCCTAATATAGGCTAAACAAAAATAACCTAAGGTTAGTATATACTGTGTTCGCATATCAGTCCCGTCGGTGGACCCATTGGGTTATTTCTCGTTCCAGCCAGTGCACCACGACTGGTATATTAAAGGCCGTGGTATGTACTACCCTGTCTGTGGAATAATGCATATAAAAGATCCCTTGCTGCTAATCGAAAAGAGTAGCCCAATATCTGTGTGAATGATAACCATATGTCCGACGCCATATAACCGTAAATAAAATGAGTTGAATGTGTCGTTAAATAAAACATTTCCTTCCTTCCTAGAGCGAGTTTTAACGACTCAGTGGGTATGTAAGGTCAGTACACCGACTTCTCTCTCATTAACCACTAACCCACTGTTCTGGACAATCGACCAATATAGCTGAGGTATACGCCCAGGACAGGGTGCTTGAACCTTAATAAGCACGAAAATAAGTATATAAACAACAAACCAACAACAACAACCTCCTTGTTTTTCAGTTAATGATCGGAGTCCCCTCGAGCCCTAGCAGTGTTATATTTCTGCCCTAGACACTGAAAGCAGATCTACGTGTTATCTATATACAGTCTAACCCGAGATTAAACGCCGCGGGGCTAATTAAAAGGCGAGATATTTACGAATACCAGAAACTGGATCAGTCACAAATTCCCGTTTATCTCACGTGTAAGGAGAGGGAGAGAAATGATGTTTGTTTAATGACTCCCCAAAACATTGTTTAATTACTGGTGTTCATGTGGCAAATATAATAGTAATGACGAGTATGGTTAGATTGTGGTTGTTGGTTGTTGTTATTATTTTTATTGTTGTTGTTGTTGCTGCTGCTTCTGCTGCTGCTGATAATAATGATAATGCTGATATTGTTGTTATTGGTGGTGATTTTGTTTTAATTAGTTAAACACGCGATTTGGAGATACCCACCACATATGTAATTTGAACAAATAACGTTTGTTTTGTTTAACGACACTACTACAGCACATTAATTAATCATCGGCTATTGGATGTCAAACATTTGGTAATGCTGACTCGTAGTCATCAGAGGAAACCCGCTACATTTTTTTATAATGCAGCAAAGGATCTTTTATATGCATTTGCGCCATACCACAGACACAAAATCACATACCACGGCCTTTGACCAGTTATGGTGCACTGGTTGAAACGAGAAAATCTTTCAACAATTATTGAAATGGACAATGCCTAAAATTCCACACCTAGGTTAGATAACCAATCGTTTAAATTAGCTTATATAATTACTAACCTACAAAATTATGTTTTGTTTGTTTCTTGTTGTTTGTTTGTTTGTATGTTGTTGTTTCTTTGTTTTGTTTGGGTTGTTTGGGTGTTGTTTTTGTTGTTGTGTTTTTGTTTGTTTTTTTTGTTGTTGTTTTTTTTTGGGGGGGGGGGGTGTTTTATTGTTTTCTTTTGTGTGGTTTTTTTTTTTTTTTTAGCGGGGTATTATTTCTGGGGTTTTATTTGGGGGATGGGGGTTAGGTTTCTTTTGTTTTTTTTTTTTTTGTTTTTTTTAATTGAACATCGTTAATATCATAATATGATTATCATCGTGTGTTTTTTTGTTTGTTTGTTTGTTGTTGTTGTTGTTTTTGTTTTTTGGGGGGGTTGGGGGTGGGGGGGGTAGAATTGTTGTTGTTTTGTTTTGTTTTTTTGTTTGTTTGTTGTTTTTAATAAACATTTATTGTCCTGGATCATATATCAGTGTCGGGGTTGGAAGCCACGAATCACTGCTTTACATACATATCTATGCTTTAAACAACAACAGATTATTTTTAAAATAACAAAACTAACAGAAACTGGTTCACACTAGCTGGACACGGACAGTGATCTATAATATAACTATAGATTTTTATGATCCGAGATTTAAACGTGAACAGAGAAAATAGCGAACCAGAAGGAAGACGATTTAAAAGAAAAAGAAGAAGAAGAATACGTTTTTAGACAACATTTTTATTTTAAAAATTTTGCTAAACATAGCTTGTCGTGGTAATGAACGAATAACGAATGCATAAACGAATGAATGAACGAACAAATGAATGAATGAATTAATTAATCTGAATTAATAAACTTATTAATGGATGGACGGACGTATGAACGGACGGACGTATGAATGGACAGACGACGAACATAATGTCGCAAACAGTTTCTGATGTCTCACAAAAGTTGGCTTTATAGTTTTAAAACGACTGAACATTGCAGATATCTCACCAGGGGTGGCGGAAATTCAGACAGTTAATGTAAACCAGATCAGTTGTATTGCCATTAATATCGCAGTTTAAACTGCCTCGCACAGTGCGCATGTTTGCACGTGTGCTGCAGGTTTCGCGGCAAATGCATGTTTACATTAATGTCTTTAGCCCTCATTTTAAAATATACATAATGTTGTATATTTCTTTTGACGTTTGATTTTCAGATGTGCATAATAAATTGACTAAACAGACGTATGTATCTATGTACACACGCACGTTTACTTATATGTATGTATGAATGTATGTTTGTGTATGTATCAATGTATGTATGTACGTACGTACGTGGATGTGTGAGCGCGTATATATGCGAGCGAGCGTGCCTGTGTGTGTCTGTGTCACTGTATGTGTGTGTCACTATGTGTGTGTCACTATGTGTGTGAGAGAGTGTGTGTTTCACTGTGTATGGCGGGGGGTGGGTAGGTATGTAGGTAGGTAGATAGATCAGTTTGTCCGTACATATATCAGAAAATGAAATGTGTAAACTGTAACTATTACATCTTTTTTTCTCTTTCTTTTAATGTGTATTTTATAAAGTATAAAATATAAAGTTTGCATATTTTTGCGAGTTAGAACCTTTGTTTTGAAATAATTACGAACATAAATCATCATCATTATCACAATCATCATAATCATTATCATCATCACCACCACCACCATCACCATCACTATTACCACTACAGTTACATTTTCGTATCTCACTCAAAGAGTTCTGTAAATCATCTGAACTATGTATATATGAACTATAAAATATAATCACCATCATCATCATCATCATAATCATCACCACCACCACCATCACCACTACAGTTACACCAGTGCTATATTTTTGTATCTCACTCAAACACTAAAGAGTTCTGTAAATCATTTGAACTATGTATATAATATGTTTTAAAAACAGTCTTCCAAAAGGTCTGCACTTTTGACAGTACTAGTATATAGCTCTGTACAATGGAGGCCGCCGGGTTAATAATGTTTACATCTGTCTTCGGTTATGCCCTGCGCCACACATACACCTCGACACTTGCTAATGCCCCTGTTTTTCAGCAAACATCGCAGAATACGATATCCTTGACGAGAAAATAACGATGTACCAACATTAAGATGTTATGTTTTAGACAATTTCCAAGAATATCCGTGACCAGCTGGAAGTTGCCTAGCATGCTATAGGAAATGGCGCATCTACGAAAGTGAAAATTCCTTCATATCCCGAATACAGATATTAGTGAAATGGGTAATTGAGATCTTCATGAATAAAAAGCATTTTGACATTTCATGTCCGTTTTTTTAAAAGACAGAAATGTGTGTGCACAGACATACTGATTTCGCAATTGAAATGAAAGAAAGGTATTGAAAAACGCAAAAATATAGTCGGACAGACATACACCAAGAAGTATATATGGAGGAGAAAGGGGAATAAAGAGGGACATGCACACAAAGAGAGAGTGAGGTTTTGAAAGAGTGTGGGATATTGAAAGAGAGAGAGAGAGAGAGAGAGAGAGAGAGAGAGAGAGAGAGAGAGAGAGAGAGAGAGAGAGAGAGAGAGAGAGAGAGAGAGAGAGAGGAGCAAAAGGTATTGAGCGAAATAGTTATAGTTATATATTTAAGACCAAGGCCTAGACTAATAATAATACACGTACAGCACAGAATGGCTGACTGATCGACTGGCAAAAATAATATATAGTATGAACCAGTTTGTTTTGCTATTGTAATACTGATAACTCCGCATCCCCAAATGGCAATCAGTCATGACGATGCAAAGTCAAAGTTGTAAGTGCAATCAGTCATGAAGATGCAAAGTCAAAGTTGTAAGTGCCATATTTGGCTATTTTGAACAATGTTTTTGTTTTTGGTTTGTTTTGTTTTGTTGTGGTTGTTGTTGTTTAGTTTTGTTCTGTTGTTTTGTTTTGTTGTTGTTTTGTTGTTGGTTTTGGGGGTTGTTGGGTTGTTGTTGGGGGTTTTTTGGGGGGGGGGGGGGGGTTGGGGGGGTTGTTTGTGGGTTTTCGGGGGGAAGGGGTTATGTTTTTTTTATTTTTTATTGTTGCTTTATATGTGGATTTTTTGTGTTTTTGTTATTGTGTATTTTTGTTGTTTTGTTTTGAGGGGTTTCTTTTTACAAATAATTATACATTAATCCAGTCTACATATAATAAGTGCATCATTAACTCGAGAACATCAAATTTGAAAAGTTCTGTCACTTAGCATAAACAATGGCTTTCTCAAGAATTTTGAATTTTAAAAAAATAATCTACGTCACATTTCCAATATTAAAACTGCAGTCAGTTATTTGTCACTAACAATAAATATGCGAGAACACCATGTACGCGATAACTATGACGTCATGCACTGACCCTAGTTACCCTCTAAAGATTTTCAAATACAATAATTACATGAACTTCTTTTCTGCAATAAATTTACATTTTAAAACAACAAAAAAAAAATTAAAAAAAATTAAAAAAAAAAAAAAAAAAAAAAAAAAAAAAAAAAAATACATTTGACCTTTGGTTGACTTTGACCCATCCCCTTTAACAGCGGGAAAAACGCCTTTTCGAACCAATATAGATTTCTTATCACTGTACACGATATGAAACCAAATTAAAAAGTTCATTACATGTGCTTATAAGCTGTGTGATGTTTCCTGTGACATGTAGAACCAAACGTACGGGGGAAAAACACGAAAATCCAACTAACTATGCATACGTTATATTTGATATTCACATGAAAGAACTTTCACAGGAAATGCATCTACTCCGAGGACAGCGAAGTCCCGCAGCGAATAGATATATAAAACTATTTTATCAATACATTTATCTCTGTTGTCTGCCAGTATGCACACAAAATGTCAGGCAAACGTTCACGTCTCCTTCCGCCATTAAAGAAACTGCCTGAAGGAAAAAAAGGTCTGTCTCACAGGTAATGTTGTGTATAATTATATCCAATCGGAAGCAAGTTAAAAATATCTGCAAATCAAAAACGTCATGTGTTGTGAAACTTCATTTCTTCCGACAGGAGAGTTATCGCAAGAAAGATAACGCGTTCGTTTTTTTTCTACCATTTTCAAACTGACACCATGTCAGGTCTTTCATCGTTTAACAAATGTTAATATTTTTTGTTGTTATTGTTGTTGTTTTTATGAAGAAATTAGGAGAGAACCATTAATTTTAATTTTACGATTCAACTGATGAGCTGCATAGCGTGTACATAAATTTTTTAAATATTTGTTTAGTTGTTTCTCTTCGAAATATATAATTTTTTTGTGCAAACCACCGGAAATGGCGTCTACCAGTTTTTGTCTCGAAATCTTCCTATCTATGTTTTGTTTTATATTGGATCAGGGCATGGCACAGCCGCCATGACTGTAGATCATTTCTGCAGCATTGTCGCCACTACCGGAACCAGAGGAAAGCCGCCCGGCCTTTAGATGAAGAACCCCTGAAGGAGAAACTATTTGACCCCAAGGAAACAGGAAGGAAGGAAGGAAGGAAATGGTTTATTTAATGACGCACTCAACACATATTATTTACGGTTATATGGCGTCGGACATATGGTTAAGGACCACACAGATATTGCGAGAGGAAACCCGCTGTCGCCACTTCATGGGCTGCTCTTTTCGATTAGCAGCAAGGAATATTCTTTATGCACCATGCCAGAGATAGGATAACACATACCACGGCCTTTGATATACCTGTCGTGGTGCACTGGCTGGAACGAGCTACTGGGGTCCCTGTCTGAGCGTTCGAAGAGGAAGAAGGATTAGGGTATATGTGTTGACAGGGTATTTGTGTGAATAATAATAGCAGTAGCAACAACAATAAAAACAACTATTAATAATACTACTACGGCGACGACAACTACGACGACAATGATGATAAAGTAATAAAGATAAGAAAGATATGTGTGTGTGTGTGTGCGCGCGCGTGGAGAGAGAAAGAGAGAGAGAGAGAGAGAGAGGGAGAGAGAGAGAGAGAGAGAGACGCGGAAGATGGGAAGATTGAGGATGTGGTGTCGTAGTTAAGCCATCGGATATAAGGCCGGTACTGGCTCCCACCCACAGCGAGGTTTAACGACACATTGGGTAGGTGTAAGACCACTACACCCTCTTCTCTCTTTATATCTAGTAACCACTAACTAACCCACTGACCTGAACAGGCAGCCCAGATAGCTGAGGGGTGTGCCCTGGACAGCGTGCTTGAACCTTAACTGGATATAAGCAACAAAATAAGTTGAAATGAAATGAGGACAAAAGTCAAAGAGGTGGACTAGAACACAATCACAATGATTGAATGAATATCAACGACGAACGAATGAATGAATGGATTCCAGGATGAACCAATGAATGAAACATGTTAAGCAATGAAATAAAACAGCAAATGGAGAAAGCGTCTTATAAAAGACAACAACAAAAAAACAACCGGAAACACGAAGCGATAAGGATTATATAAACATATGTGACGCGCTATAAGTTATTTATGACACGCGACTTTAAGTGTGTAAAAACTGACATCTAAATGGAATAAAGCCTCTCGGTGGTAACAGGAAGTGTCTTTAAGACGACAGATTAAACCGATGTTTTGGTGCTCTGCTAAACCAAAGCATCGCGTGTCGTCATTTCCGTTTCTAATAATTGTAAGTCTTCTTATTGACAAAAACGAGGATTTATAGCAAACGATAACATTTAACACAGTTTGTTTTAATAATACTCCTGCGGACACGGGCACAAATAATGTGTCATTTCCTGTCCTGTCCTCAAGTTTGGAAGTGGGTGGTAAATAACGAGCTATTTTTTTCACAGCATAGAGCCTATCGGAAAACTGCATTGCCCAATGGCCATGGTATCCTGTTCCAGTTGTAGACTCATACGAAGATTTAGCGATGGGGCACGCCCCATTATTGTTATACATTGTATATCACCTACAAAACTGATCTCATTAATATTTCGTAACCACCAACCCCATCCATTGTTTTCAAATATGTGTAACATTTCCCCCCACTTCTTTCCTGTACTGGTTCTAAACTACAATGAGTGAGTAGACATAAACAGAGGGGAGAGAGAGAGAGAGAGAGAGAGAGAGAGAGAGAGAGAGAGAGAGAGAGAGAGAGAGAGAGAGAGAGAGAGAGAGAGAGAGACACGGTGTGAGGGAGGGGAGAGAGAACGAGAGTTGGGGAGAGAGAAAGTGAGGATGGGGAAGAGAGAGATAGAGAGGAGGGATGGGGGGGGGGGGGGAATATATATATATATATATATATATATATATATTGCGGATCAAAGGTACATGCCATTTCACTGAATATATCGGTATATTCTGGGTAGACGCTGGTAAGGGCACAAAAACACAATACCAGGCTAAAGCCGGATGGATTGGCATTTGCTCCTGGGAGGTAGGTTCAGACTGACCGCTATTGAGTTCGTTACTCAAGAATTAACCTTTGACCCGATTGTATCAGCGATTGCGATTGCCGTCTGTTCATCAACCAATGACAGACGCTGTGACTACTGATTTAAAACGACAGCCAAGAAGACCGGCTTGCCACACTTAATTAGTTTTAACATCTCTACAACACGCTTAAATTGGTTCACTTCTTCAAAATATCAATTTATATTATCCAGTAAAACCGCTATGACATATAGTTGTTACAACATTGATATATATATATATATATATATATATATATATATATATATATATATATATATATATATATGTATGTATTGATGTATGAATATCTATATATTGTATGTATGTCGAGGTTGACTAGTACATACATAGATATTAACGCACTGGCGCAGGGGATAATTAAATCCTTTCTGGCCTCACAAATTGTCCCATGCCGTTGCTGGGACTCGAACCTGTGGCACCGATTCGCCCGCAAATTGCAAGACTAATCACGATACACTCTGAGCTATCGAAGCTTCCATAAAAAGGAAGCTTCTTTAACTCAACCATATGCATGGGGCCTACAATCTACGCGGTCGATCCCACTTACGTGCACGAAACAGTGGGCAGACCTGGCACTGGCTAGTATGCATTGATGTATGAATATCTATATATTGTGTATGTATGTATGTATGTATGTATATATATATATATATATATAACTTACCCATGATATCCATGTCATAAACCCATGTGATAATTTAGTGTATTAACCCGGTTAATAATGGTATGCAGATTTGCAAGGTCTCTAGGTAAGGTAACGTGTTGCTGTGGATCAGTCATTTGTTTACAAACCAAGAAGACCTGTAGACCTGAGTGTTACGTTTTCAAATATTTAGTTAAAATGTGTGACGTCAAACTAATTTGTGTTAATGGTGATGACGTCATATTACCGACGCAGAGCCTCGACAAATAACGATTAACCTCTCTCTCTCTCTCTCTCTCTCTCTCTCTCTCTATATATATATATATATATATATATATATATATATATATATATATATATATATATATATATATATACAGTGAAACCTCTCAAAACCGGATCCTCTGTAAACCGGAATTCCCCCAAGACCCGTCCTTTTTTGAAAATCAGTACAGAAATTAACCTCACTAAATCGTGTTTATTCGTATTAAAGGTACGTTCTCAAAGTTAAAAATCCCATAATTACATAACATACAATAAAAGAAACGCGAATATTAATTTAATGTTCTTTCATTTATATAAAACGTATTCAATTTGAATACCATTAGTTTTGGTGGGGTTTGGTTTTTAGTCTGTATTAAAATTATGAAGAAAACCTTGTGAACATTTTAGGTCCATTTTGACAGTCTAATTATCGAATTAATGTCATCATATGATACAATTATATATATACTAGTGTTGGGAATCGGTTGGGATTTCATCATCGATCATCGGTTATGATCGGTTGGCACCAATCGATCAACTTTCGATTATATAATCTTCCGATTATATAAGCTTCCGCTGTATCTGCATATCATATTAGTGGCTGTTTATTAAAGCCTAGTAATAGCATCAGGTCAAATTGCACTTTATTTCCTAATATATATATATATATATATATATATATATTTATTATTATTTTGATGTTGCTTCTTGTGGACAAATAATTTAATGTATAATCTTTATATTTTATAAGATAAATAACTTTGGTCACTATGCAACTTTGAGACTGCCATATAATTATTTAATATCGATTAATTTTAAAATTTTAAGAGCGAATTTCGACAAATATTGAAAAATAGCAATTGAATATTTATATAAGATGTTTTGAATATGACATTGTCTTTAGATGTAGGCATATGTATAGTGGAAATGCATCTCTTTATCGTAACTATCAAACTGTTATTTTTGTTTCAAACCGTTCCAAAACCTAGTGATTTTTAATCAACAGCACGATTCCTCCTATCAAAATAGAAACCAATATCTTAAAAAAGTGAGAACATATCGAATTATACCTACCCCATTTCCACACATCCAGTTATATTTTTGGGGGGTGGGGGTTTTTGTGTTATTTTTACATAAAAATAAAGCAACGTAAAGAAAAAATCGTTAACAATTAACAAATATCCGTCTTACAGACAGAAAGTCGTGTAGAAAGACAAAGACTTGGAAATTGCGAAATATAAAAGTATACATTAACAAAACAAAAACAACTACATCACCACCACAATCAGCATTTGTTGCTGCACTAACACAATCACTTACGTTTGTTTTACTTGGTCCTTTCTTTCTCTCGTTTCGTTAAAATTGATATTTTCTTTGTTAAATTGAATGCGACAACGAAAGGACCGAGTACACAGCCCAGATACCAGATACGTTACGTTACGCTGGGGAATCTGATAACGAAAACGAAACAACGACAAAGCGAGACCGCGGCAATATACAACGTCTTTCCTGGCACTGGTATTTGGAATTATGGCCTCGCGGTGTGCATAATTAATACACACGAATGTGGTTCGCAGTCCCAGAGGATTTCTGAGGTCCATCCATTTTCGAATGTAGTCCACAAAAACTTACTTATGATAATGACTGATATGCTTATATTTAACCTAGACTATATCTATACTAATGTAGCCAGGAATGGGGTAATACGAAAGTAACTAAAATTTGTTTTGTTTAACGCACCACTAAGAGCACATTTATTAATTAATCGTCGGTCATTGCATGTCAAACACATAATTCTGTGATGTACTCTTCATGGGGAAATCGGATATATTTTTCTATTAGTAGAAAGGGATCTTTTATATGCAATTTCCCCACAGACAGGACAACACATACCACGGTCTACCAACTGAGCAAAATGCATAGGTTCAGACAAAGTTATATGTGGTCTTTTGACCTGACCTGATAATGGACTACTTTGTTGGTAACAAACTATAATTCTTAAATTTTAACAATTTAAGTTTAAACAATGAAGTGATTTCAAAGCAAATGATTTTTAAAGACATCTTGCTTTCAATTTTTGTGATTAAACTTTATTGTGCAGTATCACACGTTTTGATTTAGTTTCACTGGTATTGTTTATGGAACTATTTTCTAAGGGTGCAACATTACAACGGTGGTCCTCATGCTGTGAGGATCGCAGACAAGCAATCGGTTCTGTAAATAACGTGTTTCTTTAAAAATGTTGATAATAAAAATAATAATTATCGCACAAAATTTAAAAAAAAAAAAATGTTTTATAGTATACCCATCGATCTTGCTAGCACAAATGTTATCTATGTTAGGTTTAATATTTTAATTGTGTCACTGTACTACTATATCAAAATGCTATTCACCTACTTAAAACAAAACACAAAAAACCCATTACAGCTAATTTTGTTTTTGTAAATATTTATGTTACCTACATGCGATATATGTTTATGCACTAAAGTACATTATATACTAATACTTTTCATATATATGAATAGCAGCCCAGATGGTCATCGGATTTAAGGCTGATAGGTACTCTGTTCACATCCCGATAGCAGCTGCTACCCAGGGTAAGATTGAGTGAATAATTATAATTGGTGTGGTGTAAGACCACTACACCGATTTATCCCTCGTTAACCCCTGATATGGACAGACAGCCCAGATAGCTAAGGCGCGTGTCACGAACAGCGTAATTTAACATCAGTTGGATATACTAGTAAGCATAAAAATAAATTGAAATAATAATATATGAGTTTTAAGTGAAGAGGTATACAAAGATAAAACGTTGGTGTAGATTTTAGTTTTAGTTGTGTCAAGATTTATTTCAGTAGCAGAGGTACTGAGAAATATTGCACACCTACGTAAGTTTTAATTATTGTAGATGTATGTAAAAACATAATTACAAATGTTACAAGCGTAAAGATTTATACAACATAAATATTTCCAGCACACATTATATAATATAGAAAGCTTTTCAGTTTTAGAAATATACTGCTATCAAATTACCGGGCTCAATTATTATTATTTTCATTTATTTATTATTATTTTTGATTGGGCTGGGGGGTTTCTTGACTATTTTATTCTGCTTATATTTCAGAATGCCAACAAGCTGAATTAGTTATGTCTATTGTTTACAAAACGAGAGTAGTTCACCATTTTGAATTGTTGGACATACAGGCAAAATATGAGTAGTGGAGTATTTTTATATACCGTACACAATAAAAAAACAACTAATTAATATATATATATATATATATATATATATATATATATATATATATATATATATATATATATATATATATATATACAGTAGAATCTCATTGGCTCGAACGCCCAACGGTCGAACCTACCGGTATTCTCGAACCAAGAACAATGTCCCGATTTTTTCTCTCTATTAAACCCTTTTATTTTGGTGCTGATTGGTCGAATACCCCTAGGGTCGAACAGAAGCTTTCTCTCGAACCAGTTTATTAGTCCGAACTGTAAAATTAAACATATATAGCTCGAACGACTAAGTCTATCCGAAGAAATACAAAACATAATATATATTTATTTACGAATTTTTCATTGACCCTTTCACGTCAGTCACAAAGTAAGTTAATATAAATTCGGAAGTGGAACGAATTAATCCTAGATCATATGCAGGCTTCTCATGTTGTTTATTTAGCACCTATCGGTAATTATCTTTCTAGTACAGATAATAGTACTACGATAATCGTGAGCTGAATGAACCTTGCATGAAACACCAATCAATTGGTGAGCCTAGTTCGGCCTCGCCGGTTTACTTTAATCATTTTAATCGCTACTCTACGCCTGAACGTCGGCATATTTTGTTTTTAACTTGAAATACAGGAGAGATCAATGTAATGTAGTGATTGCAACAATAAAAGGTAAAGGGCCTCCGCCTGTGCTTCGTGCACTTTCATTCTTTTCTCAACGTTGTCAATATGTCGCAAAAGATTCTACAACAGCATAATAAAGAACGATTTTTTAAATTAATAAATATTTATAAATACAGACTACCAGTGTGTTTGTTATTTGTTTATTCAACGGTGATAAATAATAGTTACAAATATGTATCTCGTCCGACATTTGAAGGCGACTTCGTTACTCATGAGTCAATCGGACCATCTCGCCCAAGCCAGTTTTACGGAAATATGCGAGGTATTCCGATTGGTTTTTGTGTTACAGAAGCACCCGACAACAGCCGAATGCATGATTCGAACTACCCGATGGGTCGAACAGACTATGATGCACCGACAGTGTTCGAGCCAATGAGATTCTACTATATATATATATATATATATATATATATATATATATATATATATATATATATATATATTTATATATATATTTATATAATTATATATATCTTACATTTTCAGTGCAATCAAAGTATGTGATAGTTTTCAGATCACATACTTTAAGAATTTGATAACTTTGCAAATTAGATGTAAATTAATAGAGGTCACGACACTAGGTTTATTGACATTTAAGCAAACGTACTAGCTTGACACTCCATAACTGACGCATGCATTCATAGTCATCACATAAAACCATTTCAATAGCAGTTTTACACTGAAAGCTGTCCAGCGTTCAGAAAACAAAAAACGTTATGCACTATTTATTTTGATGTAAGGACATTAAAAATGACGTAATTCGAGTTTGACGTCAATTTCCATTCAAAACGACACCGCGCCACATATGCTTACGTCATTTGAATATCCAGTATTGGCTTGACTGGAATTAAAGTTATGTATACAGTTTTAAAAAACACGTATTAAGCTTGAGATTATATGATAAAGATATTATTACACTCGTGTGTTTCGGTATCGTCAATATTATATATATATATACAAATTGTATTATGCGAGCATAATACATTATTTTTATACCTAATATATGATATTGATGATACCGAAATACAAAGTAATAATCTCTTTATCATATAAGCTCAAGCTTAATACAACGTATTTTTGTAAAATGTACACGCAACTTTAATTCCAGTCCGCCACTACAAAGAATATGTGGCGCGGTGTATGTTTGAATGGAAAGTACGTCAAACTCGAATGACGTCATTTTGGATGTCATTACATCAAAATAAAGTTATGCCTAACGTTTTGTGTTTTCTGAACGCTGGACAGTTTTCAGTGTCAAATTGCCATTGAAATGTTTTTATTTGATGACTGTGAATGTCATGGAGTGTCACCCAAGTACGTTTGCTTAAATGTCAATAAACCTAGTGTCGAGACCTCGACTAATTTACATCTAATTTGCAAAGTTATCAAATTCTTAAAGTATGTTATCTGAAAAATATCACATACTTTGATTGGACTGAAAATGTAAGATATTATATGATATATATATATATATATATATATATATATATATATATATATATATATATATATATATATATATATATATATATATATATTATTATTATTATTATTATTATTATTATTATTATATATACATATACATATACATAATACATATACATATACATATATACATAAATAACGCAATGGGTATTTCACTGAATAATCTCTTATAGAAATGTCAAATCACATATATGAATGCTGACAAATAGCATATTAGTAATAATTGTAAGTGAAAGAGGATTTTGTTCAAATCAGAATTTCTGTTTGAATAAAATGAGTTTTCAGCAAAAAGCATAACTGGTGTGTTTGTTACAACAATACAGCACTGCATATGAAAATCTTTTTGCATGTAAATTGCCTGCTCTCGTGTCTGTTTGTAAATATGCCATGGTAAGTAATGTCAACAAATTGCTGTTTTATTGCCCAAAAACTCAGTTGTGTTTTTTTTGTTTAAAACCACATTTTATTAAACAAAAATCCCGATTTGAACAATATCTTCTTTCAGTTACAGTTGTTACCAGTATGTCATTTGTCTGCATGCTAATACTGATGACATAATATTTCTACAAGAAAATATCAGCGAAATACCCATTACGTTATTTATGCCTCTCAGTATACATATATATATATATATATATATATATATATATATAAATTCTTTTTTATTTTATTATTATTATTATAATATTGGTAATTAAGAACATGATGAATAATTATTATAACACATAGCCAATTTACATCCACTTTCCCACAGACAGGATGGAACATACCACAGACTGCAATAGCTGACATATTGGACATTGGTATGAACAAGTGAAAATATGAATGAATGAATGAATGTTTAACGACACCCCAGCACGAAAAAATAAAGTAAAAATATGAATGAAATACATACACTAGCTCTAGCAATAAATAATACATGTATTTAATATAAAGGTATATATGTAAATTTCTTTTGTCGTTCAGATTTGAGTTGGCTATTTTGTACATGTCAATGGATTCATAGAGGATTCGTCACGAGCAATCTAATTAAAATTAGCTCCACTATTACATGTGGATATAACAGCAGCCCGTTGAAGCTCATGTCCAGTTGACCTTTCATTTGACCAATCAAAACCTTACTTGCAAAATCATGCCAGTGATTTGAAAAGAATTTGAAAACATTCGACTTTATGCCGAGGGTATACGAAATGATTCGGGTGAATTACGCAGTATGCCGGAAACTAATTTCAATATAACATTTTATATAAAATTCGTTTCAAGACGAAAAACAAACCCATGATGGTTTAGCCATTAAATCTGTTTATACTAGTATACAATCCAGAGTTTATTCCTGCACTTTTCCCCCTGTTTGTTCAATGTTGAAATAGACCAATACGTTCGCCTATTGCATAAATAGTCTCGACCGATATTTTTAGAATTTGTCTGCTCCCGAATAACGTTATAAAAGGCGAAGTATAATTGGTTGATATTTAAATTGTTATTTATAGATGAAATGTCACCTGGACATGGGAGTCCACGCGATGCTGTTAGATCTACTGGCGAGTCCAGTAGGGCTAATTTTAATCAGATTGCGTCTCGAGTATGTTTTTAATATGGGAAAATATTAACCTCGTCTAATTAATCGGTAATTATTGTGGTATATCAAATACCGATTAACTATACGAGGTTAATAGTTTACATATTAAAAATAAATACGATTAGCGAATTCCATTTATCCTATAACACTTCTAAAATAACATTTTAATTACATGTTTAGTAAATCACAGTACTAAAATCGCTGCCATCGGTAATATGACGTCATCACGATTAGCACAAATTAGTTTGACGTCACGCATTTTAACTAAATCTTTGAAAACGTTCCACTCAGGTACACAGGTCTTGTTGGCTTGTAAGCAAATGGCCTATCCACAGCAACACATTACCTAGAGACCTTGCAAATTTGTATACCATTATTAACCGGGTTAATACACTAAAATTATCACATCGGTTTATGACATGGATATCATTGGTAAGTTAAAAGATAAATTCATTTATTCACTCATAAGTATATTTTATATAACTTATTAGATCTGTGTGTACAATCCAATGGTTCCTTGTATGTTTCCAAAGACATTTACAAGTACGTTTCATTGAACAGTTGTATATTTCAGTTAGAATGTTTGTGTATATATTTCAGTGGATATTTTCATAATGAACCAGTATTTATAAACAATAACTGACGTTTCCTGCTTCAAAAATAACGTGTTCCGATAGAATACTTGCACGTCTCTTAGAAATGTGTCGGTCTTCCCAATCTAACGAAGGAATATAAACTGGGATAAGATAACCAAGATAAATCTCGCCGAGTCTCGTGTGGATAATTAATTCGAAAACTACACTAGTGTTGTTAAAAGATGCGCTGTAAACTTAAAAGGATAAGCGTTTTATCATGGCATAAACGCTACTGAGTACCGGTCCCACTGGGGCAATATCTACGTGCTGATAGAACAAGCCCGCTAATTTAATGAGGAAATGATTGTCACGAGGAAGTTCAATGTTTCCCTACAGACACCTCTCCGTCCTAAAGAACACATAACAAATACCAGAATTCTTTTATCAAAGCTAACGAACATGGCAGCTTGCCTTCATTGCACTTGACTTACTAATTATCTTTTGTGAATATTAAACATGAGTTAGTTAACAGTGATTATACTACATTCAGACATTAAATATATATATATATATATATATATATATATATATATATATATATATATATATATATATATATACAGGCACAGCGAAAGCAAGCTAACACGTAGGGGGTGGGGGCTGACTGATCGAGATTAAGGGTACGAAGGGTCCGAGTGTCTAGTGGGTCCGGTGAAATGCTCCCCCGGAAAGGTTTGCAATGCAGTTTTCAGCACTCAACAAGTAAAATTCATCATGACAAATACTTGTAAATTCAACACTTTTTAATGCACTTCCAAGATGAATAATTGTGGCATATATATGTATATTGAGAATATATAATACCACAGTTATGTACCTAATTGCTTGAGTCAATCAAATAGTTAAGTACACACTAATCAAATAGTAAGTTGAAATTTGGCTTATAATCTCAAATAAGAATGTGTTTTCAATTTATATATTATTGCAATGAATTAATGTTGTGTTACAATATAGAACTCTGGGTTTAAGTTAAAATAAAACTTTAACTGGGCTGGTTTCACAACCTTGTAGCGTTTAGCTTCGAATCCTGCTAATTCATACTAAGCGTTTGTAAATATTACATTAATTCTACGAGAACTTCGGGGTAGTGTTCCATCAGACAAAAATTGAAAATTACTTGCATTCTATAAATAAAATTCATCGTGACAATTGCTTCTGAATGCATATCAATGATGTACCAAGATAATTACTTACAATGAACCTCTGTTTGGTCTAATCAAATAATTTATCGCAGTTTATAATCGCATATATAATTTTCTATAATCTTATCATTTTGTAATGTATTGTTTTCAAATTAGGACACTGTTCATTTGTAGCTTCTAAGGGTATAGGTGACATTCTCCCTTGAAAAATGTCGAAAATTACATTTCCTGGAATACAAATGTACTGCATTCTGCATGCTGAAATCGACACGACAAATACCCATAAATGCAATATTTGTTTAATGTTTGAATACATGTAATGATAAATCATAAATATTCGTACACTGATCTGCATGTATTTGTTTTTAAAACACCATCTAAACCCCGTGTTATTACTTTTAAGAGTTTTGGCCTAGACATATATTTTCTTCTTCTTTTTTCTTTTTCTTTTGAAATAAACACATATTTTCATTCTATCAAATATGATGTGTAAGCCAGGGTGATTTTGTTTACGAACAGTTGCGCCCTAGAATGCACTGATTTGTTTGTTTCATTTTACAGACTTTGTAATGTCTTCAAATATAAATATAAATATATATATTTCTCTTCTTTTTTATCTTTCGAGTTCCTATTATTAATATTTTTCAGTCAGAAGTAATTTGTTTGGCGACCAAACGACTCAGACCTCACTTGATCCGCATTGCCTGTTTATAGACCTACCCCTGTCATCCAAGTTTTCCTTAAGTATCTTTAGTCCGACATAACACACATAACGTATTTTAAAACAGCGTGTGCTTTCAACCGTGCGCAGCACGTGCACATTCTGGCATATTTATGTTGCTTCTGACATTTTCACTTTCGCTCATCTCCCAAACCTCCCTCGACTGTTGTTGAATGCATGATTAAAATACTTCATTTTGACTGTTATAATAATATATTTCGATGTCTTATTTGTTATCTGAAATTTCCTTAACTCATCCATCGCAATATAACATATTATAAAAAAGAAAATGCTTCATTTTGAATGTTATCTAATATATGTCGACGTCTTATTTGTTACCTGAGATTTCCTAAAATCATTCATCACAATATAGTATATTACAATTTTGTTATTAATATTTTCGGTGGGTTTGTTTTGTTTGTGTGTTTTTTGTTGTTTTTTGTTGTTGTTGTTGTTGTTTTGTTGGGGTTTTTTTGGTTTGTGTGTTTGTTTGTTTGTTTTTTTTTGGGGGGGGGTTGCATTATAAAATATCAAGAGTCTATTAATAATTTGTCAGTAGCAGTATTAAAATGTGTTTGTTTTTCTTCTTTTTGTAAATCTTTGTCACTCACAGACTGAGAAAATGTGAATAATGTAATAATATAATTTAGCTAATTAAAGCTGTAATATCGTTTTTCATCCTATATCGCCGTTTACTAAGTCAAATTAAGAACAACTACAGTTTTAATAATTGTGTCCTTTTTACGCAGCCATTATACAACTGAATATGTCGGGGAACGACTCGACATCAGTACTTCGTAAGGGTAACTGTTTATATTTATGTAACGTAGATTGGAGATAGCGTCCAACATAAATTGTAAAATAACGCGCAGCATGCTTCCCTTCTGGGTCCATAATATTATTTGCTGTCTTTAAAGATTCATGAAATTCTTTAGTTTTGTAAATTTAACTTTTTCCACAATTTATAGTTTGGTTAAAACGTATTTAATATTTTAAAAATTCTGTTATAAACAAAATAAACACAAATGTCCTTTAGATGTATCAGAATAAAAACAAAAATAATTTTTAAAACCCACAGTTGTCTAACCCTAGTTTTATTTAATAATTTGTATGAATATCTCCAATAATTACTGGCAGGAAAGTAATTAGTTATGGTTAACTATTACATGACTGTTTATCTTTAGACAACGATTGTTCTCATAATTATTTACGAGTGTTACTATCTTATATAGTGGGATTTTGCGTTCATCACTTTAATTTGAAGATAATAATGGTATTAATAATAATTATTGTTTCGGAGAATTATGAATTGGCTGTTAAGAGTGGTTATTATTAATTAATATCAACTGACTTTATTTTTTGTTTCGTCTATATTACAGAGGCCTTGGAGTTGAGAACAGTTGAGTATTTTTAACATATCGTTACTGGTTTCCTATCAACCATACAGGTTTTATTGCTCTGTATCACAAAACCCCCAAAGCCAAACACAACAATTAGCTAAATGTTTTTATTTTTCTATGCAGCGTCGTCAAAAGGTAACTACTTTTATTAACAGTTTCATATAATATTTAACATATTTGTGTTACCAATTGTTACGCACTGCCCAATAGCTGATTCATATATCTGTGGCAAATGGTGCGATTTGATTTCAGTATAAGTTTGATGTCGAGAAAATTATTAGCATCATGGGATTTAATTAACAGACAAGCAGTCTATATTTGCTGTCTAGATTATTAATATTAATAATTAATTAATATTAACTGACAAAGTTAATAGCCAAGCAGTATTAGTTTGATTTAATGTTCTAATATAAATCAATTAGTTATTTATAATCGGATGGGTAGTATCTAAAATTTGATTGTAAAACGATTGATATTAATTACTATTCAGTGCGACCTTTTATAATTTAGGTATAAATTAATCAAGTGAAAAATAGATATTATTACAATCCCTTTTAAAACGGGTTAAAATACATTATTATGACTAAACATCAGACACTAGCAATGATGTTTAACTTATTTTAATAGTTTCATAATATAATATAACGGTTATTAAATTATGACAGCTGCTATACATGCAGTAACCAAGACGCTAAACTTGAAATTAAATACTAATGTAATATTTAAAAACACTATTCTGTTGTATGGCGTTAATAAGCGCCGTTATACTCAACAGCAGTACTATCGTACCACCACTTTATTAACTAGTTTCAAGTACATGTTTTATGATTGTATAATACTTGTTTGCAGCCTGTTTCCAGTGAGGAATGTGTGCTGTAATAAATCTTGCCTTATCTTCGTGTTGTATCAGAAACTATCACACTGGAAGTGTGAGAATTGTTTCCCTATACCCACCACAAACCGGATAAAGTCATTAAATATCTGCAACTGAAGGCGTGAAAGCAAATTCGTATTAACGTATCGGGCTTTAAAATTGTAATAATTTCATTTCCTTTTTTCTCACTCCATCCCATGTGATAGTTGGTGGACCAATCTTTTTTTTTATTCTTTTATTATTTCTTTAAATACTCAAAATATGAACTATTTTGATAATATGTATTCTTAGAAAGTACTGTCTTCATAAATTAAAATAATGATGAAGCGTTCATTAAAAATGCACCTAAACGTAAATATAAAAATATAAAATAAAAATAAGAAAGAAAGAAAGAAAGAAAAGAAAAGAAAGAAAGATTATTTAAATTTCTAAAAACACGTGACAGGCTAATCATAAAATAATATAATATACTACATAAACACTAAAACACATACATGCGATATTCTGTACAATGAAGATAGCATAAATTTAAAATAAGCAACACAAATAAATAAATAAATAAATAAATAAATAAAATAAAATAGTAAAACATACGGTAAACCAAATATATATTTATTTTTTTTAAAAGAAGGAAAAAAAAGTAATATACGGCAAAATAAAGATATTAAAATACAAATCATGGGCGATAAAATGCATGCAATATATATGACAAAACGTTTACGCTGCAGGAAGTGTTATTAAAAAAAGAGCTTGACAACCTACACAGGCCAATACAAGCGAAATCATTCCTCGATTAGCGTCAATCCGTGCCATACGCCGTGTTTCTATGTTTACCACATGTCAATATCATCAAAGTAATGGAGTTTACCATGAAAATAAACATGTAACACTACGCCAGTGATCGTAGCCATATGTATATAAAGATGGTCGCTTGGGTTTTTACATCTTGCAGCGGAATTGCCGTCATTATGAGGAACATGGCTTTTACGTTTATCATCATTACATGTCAACATTTAACTAAGTAAATAAACAAACACGCCATTTAGCCATGAAAAAAAAAACGAAAGAAAAATAGAACGAAAAAGAAGAAAATCTTAAGAATTAAAAATAATAATAATAATAATAATGATCTGTTTATATTGTTATAGATAGCTGTTACTGTTTTAATCCAGTGATTTGTTGCATTTTGAGAGAGTTAATTGTGTATGCAATACTGTTTGTGGAGCTGTTTGTTGTTCGATGTTTGTTATTGGCGGAGGGGCTAAATTTGCTTGTCTCTGATCAAAATCTCATTATACTTTGGTTTCCACATTTATTTATAAAATGTAACTGTTTATTTTTATACCTACGTCTCGTGATTGTTTTATTTTTAAAAATGCAAATGCGTTGGACTATCAGGATATATGTTTGATGTCAATGCATACAGTAATATACACAGTGAGTAGTCTTCACTTTTAATGTGCATAATGCGAATAGGCATTTTGGTCTTATTGGTTACATTGAAACTCGAGTTATAAAGATTCATACAACATTTTATACATTATTATACTTTTTAATTATCTATTTAAATGAAAAATTATAAATGTAGTTTTCATTTGTAAGATATTCAACAATGGTTTAAAACTTTTGTTATTTGTGTGGAACGCTCACGAAAGTAAATAAAAAAAAAAACAATTTTTTTAAAATAATAAATATCTGTAAAATAAACTCGTGTTGAATTAAATATTAAATATAAGATAAATATGTAAAACAAATAATGATATTAGAATTTAATAATTACCAAATATACTTTATAATAGAAACTTTT
Source organism: Gigantopelta aegis (assembly GCF_016097555.1). NCBI lineage: Eukaryota > Metazoa > Mollusca > Gastropoda > Neomphalida > Peltospiridae > Gigantopelta > Gigantopelta aegis. Next base: position 13,626,543 of record NC_054708.1, on the reverse strand, counting down.
TTGTACATTAAATACATCAGATACGATTATTTTATAATATATGAATCTATTTTTAATAATACAATTGTGAAAAGAAAAACAACACCGATACGGACAACAGCTAATATAATTTTGTTTCACAAACCTTAGTCTCGTTCACAAGATTTTACAATAGTACGCTGATGACATGCTTTGTGATTTCAAAATGCAGAAAAATAATATAACACGAAAAGAAAAGCCAAAAATCACACACAAAAAATACCATGAAAACCCTACAAGAACAAAATACTAGTACAACCCCATCTCCAATCAGCATACTCTTTCTTAATTTAATTAAATTTAAGTTAATTAACTATAACAACAACTGGTAATAGATATATATGTATCAGTGACACTAGTGCAGCAACTGCGAAGTCTTAAACTCATTAAAACATATCCGCCAACCTTAATTATAACTGACACCAAATGGAATTAAATTAAAACAAAACATTCTGAAAAGTAAAGAGATATAAATTAATAATTAACCGAAACGAAATACTCACTGTTACTGTTGTCATGCCTGTCGTGTGCGTGCTCCTCCGTCTCACTGGCACGCGGGTGGCTCGGGGCGGCAATGAGGGGAGGGGAGCAAGTCTGGGGGGACTGGAGTACATGTTGACGAGGGTCGGTGTTCGCAAACATGGCACAGTTCTCACTGGGTAACTCTTCCAAGTCTAATAGATGACTGACAGAGAAATTAGCCTTGTTATGGAGAGCGTTCTGGAAGTGGTGAATCTTGTCGAAATTGGTCCCAAATGGGTGCTCCGCTCCAGTCGCTGTAATCCCATAACTGCTCATCTTTGTAGTCCTAACAACACGTAAACAACACTGGGCTCTCCCCCTATATCCCTCTCAATATATATTTTTTTCTTGCCCCCTCTAACTCTTTTTCTCACTGTTACAAATATTACACTTGCGAGGCCAAATGTTCCTCTTTCACAGTCTCACAAGATCCTAACTTTCAAGACTGACTCTGTGGACAACCTGAGACGTGGTCACATTGGCCAAAGCTTTCTCTTTCAGCGAGGAGGAATTGTAAAACAAGCACCCACCTCTCTCACTCTCACTCTCTCTCGCTACATTTGATAAACTCTTCGAGTGCAGTACTTGGTTCCACGGTTGTTACGCTCCCACCAGAGGAACGAGATGGACGAAATTAATACCCTGAAAGATGATAGGGTCCCCCCGTAAGAGCCGGGATTATATATATTTTCGCCGGCAGCAATCCGCGCGGTCTTGAGCGACACGTGTTGGTTTTGTCGGTGCCATTCACGGCGGATGGTGGGAGTGGCTCAGAGTTTCTACAACGAGAGTAGATACAAGCATGTACACACGTTCCTCTAGGTCCCGTCATATGCAGTGGAAATGCATGCACTGTAGTTGCATTTTTTTCCACCGAAAACAACACTGTAATGATCAGGAGTTGATCGAACTTTTATGAACTCTAGTGTTTAATGAACAAATATAATGCATTTAATGCATTTTCTTCGTCTTCTTCTTCTTCTTCTTCTTCTTCTTCTTCTTCTTCTTTTATTTTCTATCTTTTGTTTCTCTTTTGGAAGGGGACGTGCTAGCACCACCCCACCACACACCCTTTCTTAGCTGATAAATGTCTGCATCTGTCCCTGCTAAGCTTATAGGTTTTTTTTCTTTCTTTAGATAATTCTATTCAGATCTGTAGGAACACTGTACTTTCTTTTGATATAATTTCTGAATGTGTGATTGGAGAAATGTACACATTTGAAGCCACTGACTAGTTATAAACCAGTGTAAAGTAGTCTTAGCTATTACAGTTTTCGTGGCGATAAATTACACATTACCTATAACTTCTTGCTTACGCTAATATTATAAATTAAGGCAAATCCAATGTGTTTCTGATCGTCCTGGTGTTGTTTCCCACTAAGTTACAAATGCACTTCATGCGAAATATAACATCAGGAATGAAGGTGGCTGACTTTAAAGACACTTGTGGGGACCCCACGAAACCGATTAAAATGTTCAGGCAGTGTTAGGCCACTTTATATAAACAATATCCAATCCAGTTTCCTTCTGCAAAGAATATGCTATTTGATATCCTGACACAGTGGTGCCTACTTGCTTCATGGAGATCTGAGTGAAATAGTGTCCTTAGTTATAAGTTTAAAGTTTTGTTTTGTTTAACGGCACCACTAGTTATAATGTGTGAAACCTTTTGGGTATGCTGTCAGAGAAGGGGATGGTCTTGGGATTGGGGTGGTGGTGCTAGTGGTGTTGGTGAAACGAATTTCAAAACTACCCATTCAAACATAAGAACAATACACACAAAACATTTTTAAAAACTATCACGACTTTCTTGGACATTCAAGATCCCTATTGCTAATAGAAGAAGTGTGGTCTGTAATTAGATAGCGGGTTACCTCCCTAAACACTCTTGACCATATGTTGCAATTATCATTGTTCTGTTTGACACCAAATAACCGCTCATTAAAGAATGTGTCAGAGAGTCGTAAAACAAAGATTCCTTTTCCTGTGAATTTATTTAGAATCATAACTGTTTGCACTTGTCACGATCAATATTTAACCTGTATCTTTATGGAATAAATAATTGTATTACATTTAAAAACATGTATTATCAGAACATTTTAGAAACGCAGTTCGATTCATTTGTATTCATTTCATTGTTCAGTGTGGCTTTGGTGTCTGGTAATAACACTGGAGCAGTCAAAGAGATGATTTTAAATTGAACTTCAACATGTCTTATATGCAAAATTTCATACAGCACTTTTTCAAACGAATGTGTAACAAATGATATTATAAACGTTGATTTTAATAACGGAGAAGCATTTCAATAGTTATTTTGTGAATATATCTCTTTTGTACCAATTCAATATACGTTTACACACTAGATATATTTTTATTTATAGACAGTATATATCACTTGATAAACAGGAAATTTCGAAGCACAGAGACAGACGACATAACACAATATGATTGAAAAGATCATTTAGTGTATTATGTCTTCATATGCCGATATTCTGAATGACGTGGATGGCTTATTACCCGGGTTTTTTTTTACATGCAAGCAAGAAACGCGTCCTACAGATGAGAGAATCACGTGACTTTTGGGGAGACACCAGCCAGTGGAATATAGTTGGCTTTCCTAGATTGGGAACCAAATGTTTCAGACAACTCAAATAAATGTAGCAAATAATGTGGCATTCACCGCATAATAATAAATAGTGTTCCATACAGCGTGAAGGAATTGTCATGGCTTGTATACTGTGGCAATTGTTTCATGCAAGACGAAATACTAATTCAATCGAACTTGGCATTAAGAGCACCTGTACATAAAGGGCAGTTCATAAATATACTGTCTGCTGGTTTGGTATCGCCAATCGACATAATGTGGGGGTGTAAAACAATTTTACTTATTTTTAACCAATAATCATTAAATTCTGTCCTGAATAAAAATTAATTACCTTGGTACATAGTTGAATTGTATACCCAAGACAGTGTACCTGAACCATAACGATATATAAGGCTTAGCTAGTACTTGTCATTGCGTCAGTTCGTGTGTGAGAGAGAGAGAGAGAGAGAGAGAGAGAGAGAGAGAGAGAGAGAGAGAGAG